>NW_027590159.1:720000-1010000 GCF_964213995.1 Mustelus asterias
AAGTGAGGGGGAGAGTGAATGATTGGGAGAAGGGTTTCAGGGTGCGAAGGAATAGTGTGATAGGACAGAGTAAGAGGGGGAAGGAATAAAGGAGTTGAGGGAGTGAGATACTGGGTAAGAGACGAGCAGATGGGGTGAGAGAGAGAGATTGATGAGGTGAGAGGGGAGTTAACAGAAAGCAGAATATACTGGCCAGTTTGAATTTAATCTCAATTCATGAATTCTAACTTTCTATCTGAAGGAATTCACATCTGAGGATTCCAGTTAAAAATCCCAGTGACCCTCCCACTGTGATGTTGCTGAAAATGCTGTATTTAGTAAGTGGAAATATTATATCTCACAATGAGAAAATAAAATTTAATCAGATTTCTAGAGCAAGCAAATCCTAATTGAGGTAAGAAGAACAAAACTGTACACAATGCTCCAGGTCTGGTCTGGCCAAGGTTCTGTGCAATTGCAGCAAGACATCTTTACTGCTTTACACAAATCCCCTTGTGACGAAGGCCAACGGACCATTAACCTTGCTAAATGATTGCAGTCCCTGTATGCTAGCTTTTAGAGTCCCATGAACAAGGACACCCAGAACTTTCTGGACATCATCTATTTCCAATTTTGCACCATTGCATAATTACTTTGTTTCCCTGTATTTTCTACCAAAATTGGAGAACTAGACACTTATCCACGTTATATTCCATCTGCCCTGTCCTTGCCCATTTACACAGCCTGTCCAAATCCCGCTGAAGAACCATCACAAGTGTGTGTGTGTGTGCGTGTGTGTGTGTGAGTGTGTGTGGGTGGGTGGGTGTGTGTTTGTGTGTGTGTGGGTGGGTGGGTGTGTGGGTGGGTGGGTGTGTGTTTGTGTGGCTTCAAGGTGATTTAAACAAGTTGATTAAGTGGGCAAATACACAGGGAATGCAATGTAACGTAGATAAAAATAGTATCATGTAATTAAATGTGAATTTATCCATTTTGGATGGAGAAAGAGAATTGTATAGTATTCTTTAAATGGTGACATAATAAATTTTAGAAAATTCAGAAATCAAATTCACAACAAAGTGTTGGATTGGACATAGAACAAAGAACAACAAAGAACAAAGAACAATACAGCACAGGAACAGGCCCTTCGGCCCTCCAAGCCCGCGCCGCTCCCCGGTCCAGGATTGAATCCTGAATCCAGGATCCCCGCCCAATTTCCCAGCCTATCTACATCCTAATATCCTATCCACCGAGCTGTCCCTCACAGTTACGATGCTTTGTTCATCACAACCTATTAACTCACCCCCACCCCCCCATTCCAGACCATGTGATCTCCAGGGAGAGGCGAAAACCCAGAGTGAAAACCCCAGGGCCAATGTGGGGAAAAGAAAATCTGGGAAATTCCTCTCCGACCCCCTGTGGCGATCGAAACGAGTCCAGGAGATCACACTGGCCCTGATCAGAAAATGCTTCCCAACCCTATTCATTTCCACTTCTGCTTTACGAACACCATCTGAATTCCCTGCCCCCGAGACAGGCTCCCAACTATCCGCAGTCTCGCACTGTACTGGCACCAGCAAGATGATCATAGAATGAAGCCTTGAAACGAGAAACAAAGAACAATTAGCCCGCGCCGCTCCCTGGTCCAAACTAGACCACTCTTTTGTATCCCTCCATTCCCACTCCGTTCATACAGCTGTCTAGATAAGTCGTAAACGTTCCCAGTGTGTCCGCCTCCACAACCTTGCCCGGCAACACATTCCAGGCCCCCACGACCCTTTGTGTAAAATATGTCCTTCTGATATCTGTGTTAAACCTCCCCCCCTTCACCTTAAACCTATGACCCCTCGTGAACGTCACCACCGACCCGGGGAAAAGCTTCCCACCGTTCACCCTATCTATGCCTTTCATAATTTTATACACCTCTATTAAGTCTCCCCTCATCCTCCGTCTTTCCAAGGAGAACAACCCCAGTTCCCCAATCTCTCCTCATAACCAAGCCCCTCCATACCAGGCAACATCCTGGTAAACCTCCTCTGTACTCTCTCCAAAGCCTCCACGTCCTTCTGGTAGTGTGGCGACCTGAACTGGATGCAGTATTCCAAATGCGGCCGAACCAACGTTCTATACATCTGCAACATCAGACCCCAACTTTTATACTCTATGCCCCTTCCTATAAGGCAAGCATGCCATGTGCCTTCTTCACCACCTTCTCCACCTGTGACGTCACCTTCAAAGATCTGTGGACTTGCACACCCAGGTCCCTCTGCGTCTCTACACTCTTTATGGTTCTTCCATTTATCGTGTAGCTCCTCCCTACATTATTCCCACCAAAATGCATCACTTCGCATTTATCAGGATTGAACTCCATCTGCCATTTCTTTGCCCAAATTTCCAGCCTATCTATATCCTTCTGAAGCCTCTGACAATGTTCCTCACTATCTGCAAGTGCTGCCAGTTTTGTGTCGTCCGCAAACTTACTGATCACCCCAGTTACTCCTTCTTCCAGATCATTTATATAAATCACAAACAGCAGAGGTCCCAATACAGAGCCCTGCGGTACACCACTAGTCACAGGCCTCCAGCCGGAAAAAGACTCTTCCACTACCACCCTCTGTCTTCTATGACCAAGCCAGTTCTCCACCCATCTAGCCACCTCCCCCTTTATCCCATGGGATCCAACCTTTTTCACCAGCCTACCATGAGGGACTTTGTCAAACGCTTTACTAAAGTCCATATAGACAACATCCACGGCCCTTCCTTCGTCAACCATTTTGGTCACTTCTTCAAAAAACACCACCAGGTTAGTGAGGCATGACCTCCCTCTCACAAAACCATGCTGACTATCGTTAATGAGTTTATTCCTTTCTAAATGCGCATACATCCTATCTCTAAGAATCTTCTCCAACAACTTCCCCACCACGGACGTCAAGCTCACCGGCCTATAATTACCCGGGTTATCCTTCCTACCCTTCTTAAATAACGGGACCACATTGGCTATCCTCCAATCCTCTGGGACCTCACCTGCGTCCAGTGACGAGACAAAGATTTGCGTCAGAGGCCCAACGATTTCACCTCTCGTCTCCCTGAGCAGCCTTGGATAGATTCCATCAGGCCCTGGGATTTGTCAGTCTTTATATTCTCTAACAAACCTAACACTTCCTCCTTTGTAATGGAGACTTTCTCCAACGGTTCAACACTCCCCTCCGAGACACTCCCAGTCAACACAAGGCTTTCTACAAATATGTCAAGAGTAAAAGGATGAGATGTGAAGGCATAGGACCCTTAAAAGGTGAAGGGAGAAAAGTTTGTGCGGAACCGTTAGAAATGGCGGAGATGCTTAATGAATACTTTACCTCGGTATTCACGGTGGAAAGGGATCTGGGTGGTTGTACTGCTGGTTTGCGGTGGACAGAAAGGATCGAGCATGTGGACATAAAGAAAGAGGATGTGTTGGAACTATTGAATGGCATCAAGGTTGGTAAGTCGCCGGGACCGGATGGGATGTACCCCAGGTTACTGTGGGAGGCGAGGGAGGAGATTGCGGAGCCTTTGGCAATGATCTTTGCATCGTCGATGGAGACGGGAGAGGTTCCAGAGGATTGGAGGATTGCAGATGTGGTCCCTATATTCAAGAAAGGGAACAGGGACAGCCCGGGAAATTACCGACCGGTGAGTCTAACCTCAGTGGTTGGTAAGTTGATGGAGAGGATCCTGAGAGACAGGATTTATGATCATCTAGAGAAGTTTAGTATGATCAAAAGTAGTCAGCACGGCTTTGTCAAGGGCAGGTCGTGCCTTACGAGCCTGGTTGAGTTCTTTGAAAATGTGACCAAACACATTGACGAAGGAAGAGCGGTGGATGTGGTCTATATGGACTTCAGCAAGGCATTCGATAAGGTCCCCCATGCAAGACTTCTTGAGAAAGTGAGCGGGCATGGGATCCAAGGGGTTGTTGCCTTGTGGATCCAGAACTGGCTTGCCTGCAGAAGGCAGAGAGTGGCTGTGGAGGGGTCTTTCTCTGCATGGAGGTCAGTGACCAGTGGAGTGCCCCAGGGATCTGTTCTGGGACCCTTGCTGTTTGTCATTTTCATAAATGACCTGGATGAGGAAGTGGAGGGATGGGTTGGTAAGTTTGCTGACGACACCAAGGTAGGTGGTGTTGTGGATAGTTTGGAGGGATGTCAGAAGTTGCAGCGAGACATAGATAGAATGCAAGACTGGGCGGAGAAGTGGCAGATGGACTTCAACCCGGATAAGTGTGTAGTGATCCATTTTGGCAGATCCAATGGGATGAAGCAGCAGTATAATATGAAGGGTACCATTCTTAGCAGTGTAGAGGATCAGAAGGACCTTGGGGTCCGGGTCCATAGGACTCTTAAATCGGCCTCGCAGGTGGAGGATGCGGTCAAGAAGGCGTACGGAGTACTAGCCTTCATTAATCGAGGGATTGAGTTTAGGAGTCGGGAGATAATGCTGCAGCTTTATAGGACCCTGGTTAGACCCCACTTGGAGTACTGCGCGCAGTTCTGGTCACCTCATTACAGGAAAGATGTTGAAGCCATTGAAAGGGTGCAGAGGAGATTTACAAGGATGTTGCCTGGATTGGGGGGCATGCCTTATGAGGATAGGTTGAGGGAGCTTGGTCTCTTCTCCCTGGAGAGACGAAGGATGAGAGGTGACCTGATAGAGGTTTACAAGATGTTGAGAGGTCTGGATAGGGTAGACTCTCAGAGGCTATTTCCAAGGGCTGAAATGGTTGCTACGAGAGGACACAGGTTTAAGGTGCTGGGGGGTAGGTACAGAGGAGATGTCAGGGGTAAGTTTTTCACTCAGAGGGTGGTGGGTGAGTGGAATCGGCTGACGTCGGTGGTGGTGGAGGCAAACTCGTTGGGGTCTTTTAAGAGACTTCTGGATGAGTACATGGGATTTAAGGGGATTGAGGGCTATAGATAGGCCTAGAGGTAGGGATATGATCGGCGCAACTTGTGGGCCGAAGGGCCTGTTTGTGCTGTGGCTTTCTATGTTCTATGTTCTAACACATCCCTCTCCTTTGTGAATACCGACGCAAAGTATTCATTTAGGATCTCCCCTACTTCTTTGGGCTCCAAGCATAAGTCCCCACTTTTGTCCCTGAGAGGTCCGATTTTTTCCCTAACAACCCTTTTGTTCCTAACGTATGAATAAAATGCCTTGGGATTCTCCTTAATCCTGTCTGCCAAGAACATTTCGTGACCCCTTTTTGCTCTTCTAATTCCCCGTTTGAGTACGTTCCTACTTTCTTTGTACTCCTCCAGAGCCCCCTCCGTTTTTAGCTGCTTGGACCTAACATACGCCTCTCTTTTCTTTTTGACCAGTCCCTCAATTTCCCTGGCTATCCACGGTTCTCTAATCCTACCCTTCCTATCCTTCTTTTTTACAGGCACCTGCTTGTCCTGTAGCCCTAACAACTTTTCCTTAAAAGACTGCCACATACCAGATGTGGATGCACCCTCAAACAGCCTCTCCCAATCAAGAGCTGCCAATTTCTGCCTGATCCCACTAAAGTTAGCCTTCCCCCAATCCAACACCTTACCCTTGGGACACCACTCATCCTTTTCCATCACTATCCTGAAGCTAACAGAATTGTGGTCACTATTTGCCACATGTTCCCCTACCAAAACTTTGAAGACCTGACCGGGCTCATTCCCCAGTACCAGGTCCAGTGTAGCCCCCTCTCTAGTCGGCTGTCTACATATTGTTCCAACGAACCCTCCTGTACACATTTTACGAATTCCTCCCCATCCAGAGTCCCTGCCCTCAGCGATTTCCAGTCTATACCAGGGAAATTGAAGTCTCCCACTACAACAACCCTATTTTTCCTGCACCTATCCAGTATCTCCTGACATATCCATTCTTCCACTTCCCTTGGGCTGTTGGGGGGCCTGTAGTACACATGTTCAATTATAAACCCAGGATTAAAGTTCAAACATACAATATGTTCACACTCTTCATTAGTTTCCTCACAGTTACTTCCCTGCCTACCTTAATATCATTAGCAAATTTATAATTGATTGATATCGTTCCTTCATCCAACTTACAGATATAGGAACAGCAACACTGATCATCGTTACGTATACCATTAAAAAGTGGATAGAGAAAATCACAAGGAACACCAATCAGAGCGAGAACAGGATAATAAAAATACTGAATAACATAAAGTGCGTATTCGATCCGTGTATCCATCCATCTGGCTGTCGTGGCAAGGTGAAGCCACACTGGTAAACCCCTTTCCAATGTTGTAACATTCGAATCTATTGTTCTGAGATCCTGATCCATTGCTTTATCATTCCAAACTATTATTCTCAGATTCTCATCCATTGCTGAACCGTTCCAAATTATTGCTCTCAGAATTGGATCAATTGTTGTCATCTTTCAAACTACAGTTCCAATCCCTCCCATAACTCTCACTTGAGCCACCGTTTCCTGTTGCTGCTGTTACCAGTTCATAACTTATCGAGGTGACTCCCTTATAAATGAAACAATGACGCCCTCCCGTGAGACATAATTGTCACGAATCCATGGAGAATGAAATTAATTTCTGTCACTAAACAAACAGGTTACGTTAACCCGTTTTGATTTTTGGATTCCGGGGCTTCAAAAACAACAATGGTCAGTTGACTGGCCGTGACTAGTTTAACATTATTTAATATAGTTATTGATAACAAACAGTTTGGCTGTAGCAAATTATCTGCATTGCCGAGACAAATCGACAGTTGACAGCTGATCACTGATCCGAGAGGAGCACCGAGAGAGTGGCAAGGAATGCACATTTTTTTCCTGCATTCTCCAGGCTCATCATGTGTCACCACTTTGATATTTGACAGTCAAAACGGTATATTCCCTGAGACAGGTTGGACAGCCAACCGCATTCGGGATCAGCATATTTGAATCATCGACTCTACCCACCATCATGTAGCCCCCACCCCCCAACGTCCCCTCCCACTCCTCCCCCCCCCCTCCCACCCCGCCCCCCCCTCCCCCCAACTCCCCCCCCACGAACAATTACCATTCACTTTCCCCTTGCCCTATCGTATGTCGCCACTCGGGCTGAATCTCTAAGCCTGGTTTGTCGCAAACCTCAATCCAGACATCCATTCACAAAGGTCACCTAAAAATGGGGTGTGGGGTTTCTTTTGGAGGGGGGTCCGAGTGTAAGTGAGTTGATAGAGTGGAAGTAAGATGACAGAGACTGAAAGTGCATGTGCATTAACACAAACTAGCGGAAATGTTCGACGTAGAGGAATATGAGAGGGGCGATTAATTCTGGGGCCGAATGGCAAAACGTTGGAGTGTCAATTTGAGGTGAATTGAGACCAATTGAGACCAGGATCCTTCAGCAAGATAACTGATGAGAGTTCAAATAATTAACAAAAAAAACAGAGTCAATTGCTTCGAGATACGTTGAAGTGAAATTCAATGATATTCAATCCCACAAAGGCCCTATCCCTGTAACCCCATATGTTTACCCTGCTAGTCCCTCTGATATTCAGTGGCAATTGACCATGGCCAATCGTCCTAACTCGCACATCTTTGGCACGTGAGAGGAAACCGGAGCACCCGGAGGTAACCCACGCAGACATGGGGAGAATGTACAGACTCCATACAGACAGTCACCCGAAGCCGATATTGAATACTGTGCGGCAGCAGTGTTATCCACTGTGCCACCGTGCCGCCCATATGAGAATGCAAATCCCAAACTTAACCGGGTGAATGGCTTCCCAAAAGGAAAACCAAATGTGAAACTTCGATTCTGCAAGGACAGAAATATTTTTTGCAATGTATGATCTGGTACATGTAAGGAATTTAGGGGATGGTTCCGATGAGTCCATGGCATTGTTATGAAAGAAAAAAACATGACCAGATTCTTACAAGGCAAATTTCAGGCAAAAGCGCTAAACAGAGAAATATCGAAACCAAAAGTAGGAGTACGCCATTCGGCCCCTTGAGCCTGCCCCGCCATTCATTTCGATCATGGCTGATCATCAAATTCAATATCATGATCCCCTCCCCCGCCCTCCCCCCCTCCCCACCTCCCTCCTCCCCCCTCCCCACCTCCCTACTCCCCCCCACCCTCCTCCCCCCCCTCTACACCTACCACCCCCCGCCCTATCAATATACCTTGTCCCCTTCAGCTGCAAGAGCTGCATCTAATTTCTTCTTGAAATCAGATAAAGTTTTGGTCTCAATTACAATCGGTTGTACTGAACTCCACATGCTCACCACCTTCTGGGTGAAGAAAATCCTCCTCACCTTAGCTCTGAAAGGTTTAAGCCGTATCCACAAACTATGACCCTAGTTCTGGACTCCCCCCGCCATTACAGAGATTCTTTCGGAATCAACCCTGTCTAACGCTATTTGAATTTTATAAATTTCTCTGAGATCCCCTATCACTCGTTTAAATTCAAGGGAATCTAATCCTAACCGGCTTAATCTCTCGTCATACGGCACACCTGTCATAGAGCCATAGAGGTTTACAGAATCGAGACAGGCCCTTGGGCCCAAATTGTCCATGCCGCCAGTTCTTAAACCCCTAAGCTAGTCCCAATTGCCCACATTTGGCCCATATCCCTCTGTACCCATCTTAGCCATGTAACTTCCTAAACGCTTTTTAAAAGACAAAGTTGTACCTGCCTCTACTACTAACTCGGGCAGCTTATTCCAGACACCCACCACCCTCTGTGTCAAAAAAATGTCCATCTGGGCCCTTTTGCATCTCTCCCCTCTCACCTTGAACCTATGCCCTCTAGTTTTAGACTCCCCTACCTTTGGGGAAAGATATTGACTATCCAGCTGATCTATGCCCCTCATTATGTTATAGACTTCTATTAGATCTCCTCTAAGCCTCCTACGCTCCAGAGAGAGAAGTCCCAGTCTAACCAGCCTTTTGTTATAACTGGAAACATCAAGTCCCGTTGCATCCACGTGAGGTTTTTCTGCACTCTTTCCAGTTTAATAATATACTTTCTAGATTTGGGTGACCAGACCTGTACACAGTGTTCCAAGTGTGGCCTTACCAATGTCTTGTCCAACTTCAACAATTCGCCCCAACTCCTGTATTCAATGTTCTGACTAATGCATACTCTGTGACTCCGCTGCCACACACACACTCACTCCCTCATTCCCACACACTGTAACACTCACACACCCACTACAGTATAAACTTACACTCTCCAACCGCCCCCCTTCCCACCAAATACAAACTTACCCGTTCACGCACTCTCTCCCTCACTCCCACACACAGCAACACTCACACCCTCACTCCAGTATAAATTTACACTCTCCAACTCCCCCTCAAAATGCACACTCATCCGCTCTCACATTCGCTCCCTCACTCCCACACACAGCAGCACTCACACTCTCACTACAGTATAAATTTACACTCTCCAACTCCCCCATCAAATTCACACTCACCCGCTCACAAACTCAGTTGCTCTCTTACCCCACACGTAATCACTCACTGTCTGACTCAGACAGATGCACACGAACAATCTAGAGACTCACTCTCTCTTCCAGTTACTGTCACACTCAAGCTTTCTCTGCAACACACTCACTTCCTCAATGCAACACAACCACAAACCGAGTCTCTCATTCCGACACACAAATATAGACTAACCACCTCACTCACTTACATAGATACACTCAAACAAGCACAGACAAAACAGCAAGTCTATATCCCTCTCACATGCATGCATGCACTCCCAATTTCACATGCAAGCCAACATTCACAAACACACGCAAACACTGTCTTTGTCTTTTCCCACGCTCACACACACACACACATTTCTCTCTTGCACACCTTTCTCTCACACGTACAATCACACTCATTTTCACATTCCCACAATCTCTCACCCACACTCGCACATGTCCTGTCGCTGGTCTTTCTGACACAACACAGACACACACACACATGCACGCACACAGGCAGAGTTTATTTTCTTTTGTTCAGGTGCAATATTCCCAGGCAACAGTGAATGGAGCAGTAACGCTGAACGTTAAAGTAACTTTTTAATTCAAGTGTTTACTTTGTTCTATGTCCATTGTCTATGTGACTGTGTATTTCACTTTCTTGCAACTAACCTATTTACTGGTTTGATACTAACACGTGGAACATGTGGTCTCTCCAAATGTGTCACCTGCTAGTTAGTGGCCATGGCAACAGCAGAAATATTTGTCATTATTTTCGACGTGATAATGAAGCAGATTCCGCATGTTTACCTTTTACATTTTTTATTATTTGCTGCACTCTCTCAAAAGGTGCAATATCCACAGTAGAATTCTTCGCACAGCCACGGACTGTTCTGTTTGGTTCACCGTGACTGTCACCTTTGATAGATTTGTGGCCAGATGTTGCAGAAAGCTGAGAAGTAAACACTGCACCGTGAAATCCGCAGCGGTGATTCTGGGAACAGTAACTGGGTTGAGCTGTTTAAAAAACATGTTCTGGTGTTTTACGTTCACAGGTTCATCTGCGTTTATGAAAAGACTATGGCTTTGTAGACTTACAGGCGGCTTTATAAGCTCCCCTATGTGGGCATCAATCGAATTGCGGCAATATATTTTAACACCTTGTATTCCATTTATCCTGATTATAATGCTCAATATCTTCACCGTCAGAAACATTTTAGTGACCAGCAGAGCCCGTAGGAGACTCCGTGCTCAGAGCACTGAGAAGACTCACCTAGACCCAGAAATGGAGAATAGGAGGAAATCCATCATTTTACTGTTTGCTATATCAGCGAATTGTATTCTGTTATGGGGATTGTTGGTGTTTTCTTCGATACAGACACGCATGACATTTCTCCAGATTACGGATATTGCTGTGGGCTATTTTATCATAAAATTGGGCACCATGCTTCAACTCCTTAGTTGCTGCACAAACACTTGCATCTATGCAATAACACAGACAAAGTTCAGGCAGCAGGTGAAAACTATGCTAATATATCCCTTCAGTAGAATTGTGAAATCTATCCAATGATTCAAATAGATGAATAATTGAAATTTCCCATGAAGTCAAGATCTACTTTTACTTGTAAATGGACCAATTCTTTAAAGTTGTAGACAGTGTGTGGTTGGTTCATGTCACTGTCCATGTGCAGCAACTGTCCCTGAACTAATAGAACATGTGGTACATCTTAATCTAGGATAGGAAAGGTTGGCTGGGGGGGCGGGGGGGGGGGATGGTAGGGGAATGACAGAGCGGGGGGTGGGGGGGGTGGTAGTGGGGTGCAGAGCCTGTCATTATGGCAACAGAACTGGCTGAAGAATATCCCTGTTGCAGTAGAGATGGAATGCAGGCAAAATGATGGTAGCAGAGCAGGGCGGAGGATTGCCGCTAATCAAACAAAGCATGGAAGGTGCCAGCACTGTGCTGGCAGAGTATGGGTAAGAGCACTATGTGTTTTCACAGAGCAGGGATGGGACCTATAACTAGGGTAACACATTGATGAGCATCTGTTTTGGGGCACAATTGTAATGATGTTAATCTCTTAGTAACACAATACAAATTGTGCTGCCATTGTGGTGAAACGTGCAGCCATGGGATATCTCTTTAGTTGCAGCGATGTGGTGTGGCAGTTTTCAGCGAGAATTGGAGGATCTGTTTATGTTAGTATGCGTTAACAATATTTCAGTGTCTATGTTAGATTTTCTGCCTCTTATAGAATCATAGAAATCATAGAAACCCTACAGTGCAGAAGGAGGCCATTCGGCCCATCGAGTCTGCACCGACCACAATCCCACCCCACATATTTACCCGCTAATCCCTCTAACCTACACATCCCAGGACTCTAAGGGGCAATTTGCCGCTCTTAGATTCAGGACCCCCATTAATTTCAGGGTCTTTGTCAGTATAAAGGTATCTTTCAGTTGCAGCAACCTTAATTGCAGTCTCACTGAAGAGCCCCCATTCCAGACCCCTCCCCCTTCAATCACTGCAAATCACAAACACTTTTAGAACAGTACAATTGCATCTAATGGGAACTCTCTGCTTGGACATTGTCATGTGATTGTACATTAAAGCAATGTAAATGCCATGCAGCTTACAGCTTCAGCTATGTCATCGGGGAGCTGCAGCTAAGCTGTGGCAGTCGGGTGATAGGGTTCTTTTCCTTTGGGCTTTCAGTTACATTTTTGGAAGCAGTTTATCTGCAAGCTAAGAAGCAGACTGATTTTCTCCCTGTTTTTTTTTCTCTTTGTTTGGTTCTGCCTTAAAGGATCTGTGTTTTGGAAAAATAGATCCGACTACAACCTCTTCTGACTTTCTTCACAAGGAAAACGTGGCAAATAGGAACAGGAGGAGACCATTCAGCCGATCACAGGCCTGCACCGACAACAGTCCCACCTTATCCTGTAACACCTCACACTTACCCTGCTGATCCCCCCGAAACTAGGGTCAATTTGTCATGGCCAATTCACCTAACCCTCACATCTTTTGACTGTGGGTGGGAACTGGAGCACCCGGAGGAAACCATGACCAGCCATGATCACAATGGATGGCATAATGGATCACAATGGATCACAGGCTTTGAATTGAGGCCTAGTCACATCAGCCTTGAATTGAGGACTTGTGACATACAACTGGAATTGAGGCCTAGTCACACAGGCCTTGAATTGAGGCTTAGTAACGCAGGCCTTGAATTGAGGCCAAATAACACACAACTTCAATTGAAGCCTGGTCATACAGGCCTTAAACTGAGGTCTAATCCGCAGGTCTTGTATTGAGGCCTAGTCACACAGAAATTGAATTAAGAACAAGTCACACAGGCCTTGAATTGAGGCCTGGTCACACTGGCCTTGGATTGAGGCCTTGTAACATAGGCCTTGAATTGATGCCTGGCCACACAGGCTTTGAATTGAGGCCCAGTCAGGAAGGCTGTATTATACCTCAGGTACAAAGAACAAGTCCCTTTCCCACTGCCCTCCCCCCCACAGCTCACCCACCCCCAGTGAAACTGAACAATCCTTTCCATCCACAAATCCCACCACCCTGTCTAAAAACACAAGCAGTACTCTGCCTTTCCCCAGGCTCAGGAATGTGAATTTCAGCTCCCTCTCCCTCCCGAGTACTTCGCAGTGAGAGAGGCAGACTGAGAATGTTATAAAGAGAAACTCAGTAAAAGTAGATTGAAGCGCTGCCCTGGGCTCTCACACAGCACCGTGACATTACTGAGAGTAAAGCACAGGCACTGTCCAATTGGCCAATTAAACCGGGTCCCAATCACAGCCTTTTTCATTCCAGGCCCTTGTAAGAACTCGATCAAAATGTCCTCTCTACAGCTCTGTATCACCCTGTTCCTATCTATATCCCACCCTCATTTCCCTCAGTCTTTTATGTTTAAAATATAGACACTGTTGTAGTGTGAGGAATATGGGGCGGGGTTAAGGAGGCACAGAGCATGAGTGCACAGCAAGATCCCACACAGTCTGAACATGTCCAGATACAATGTGATATTTAAGTGAGGATTGAGGTGAAGTCAGTGGGCAATGAGGGACCACACCTCTCCCTCTCTCTCCCTCCCTGCCTCTTCCTTCCACCCCTCCTCAGTTAAAATAAGGGGACATCACTCCAGGTTTGGTGCTGTTTGTACATTTGACATGAACAGGGAACCTTCCACTTCTAGCACAGTCACGCCTCTGATTCCCTCTCTCTTTTACCTCCACCATCCCTGTCCCTATCCACCCCCTCCTCTCTCTCTCTCCTGCACTTGATGATCTATCTCTTTTCTCTCTCTCTCTGTCTGTTTATCCCCCCCCCCCCCCCCTATCTCTGTACGCACCCATCGCCCTCCTCTCTCTCTCTCGCCTGCTCTGGATAATCTCTCTCTCTCTCTCGCCTGCTCTGGATAATCTCTCTCTCGCTCTGACGATGAATCTGGATTGAAATGCTCTCTGAAAGGTTTCTGTCTGACCATTTTAAATCATGTCACCCTGTGACCACTGTTTGTGTTGATCACTGATTCACATCGAGAAACGAGGCTGGGGGCAGTGGTGGGAGATGGAAGCAATAGTGTGTTAGCTTTTATTAACAGGGGGTTGGAGTTTAAGAGCCGTGGGGTTATGCTGCAACTGTACAGGACCTTGGTGAGACCACATTTGGAATATTGTGTGCAGTTCTGGTCACCTCACTATAAGAAGGATGTGGAAGCGCTGGAAAGAGTGCAGAGGAGATTTACCAGGATGCTGCCTGGTTTGGAGGGTAGGTCATATGAGGAAAGGTTGAGGGAGCTAGGGCTGTTCTCTCTGGAGCGGAGGAGGCTGAGGGGAGACTTAATAGAGGTGTATAAAATGATGAAGGGGATAGATAGAGTGAACGTTCAAAGACTATTTCCTCGGGTGGATGGAGCTATTACAAGGGGGCATAACTATAGGGTTCGTGGTGGGAGATACAGGACGGATATCAGAGGTAGGTTCTTTACGCAGAGAGTGGTTGGGGTGTGGAATGGACTGCCTGCAGTGATAGTGGAGTCAGACACTTTAGGAACATTTAAGCGGTTATTGGGTAGGCACATGGAGCACACCAGGATGATAGGGAGTGGGATAGCTTGATCTTGGTTTCAGATAAAGCTCGGCACAACATCGTGGGCCGAAGGGCCTGTTCTGTGCTGTACTGTTCTATGTTCTATGTTCAATCGCAGTCAGTTGTCAGTACACTGAATTTGGGGAGCGGAACCATGGTCTCCCAGCAGGATAGGCTGCAGGGAAAATACACACAGCAAGATCCCACAAGCAAACTGCTCTGTTACCCTCCCCCCACCACCCCCTCACTGTTACCCTCCATTTCCCATTTCTCTCACTGATAACTCACAATCAAAGGAGAACGATGGGAGACACAGAGAGAGCCGGAAAACCCACAATCACATCCTGAATTAAATGAATTATTTTGTTTTTAACCACCGAGTTCTCCCACTTCAGCACAGACACTGTTCGGGAATGAAGCAAATACAAAAGGACATTCTGAGGGCCCTCTGAGATTAGGCCTTGAATTGAGGCCTAGTCACAGAGGCTGCATTAAACCTCGGGGACAGAGAACAGTTTTCTCCCCCCTCCCGCAGTGAATGAGGACAATCCTCTCCAGCCCCGAAACTGTCCCAGACACCACTGGAAGGAGTGAGAGGGAAAAGGGAGCCAGTGATCCCCAGACCCTGCCCCTTCCACCCTCCCCCCACCCTGCCCCTTCCACCCTCCCCCCACCATTAAAACAACAAATCACATTGGGATTTTCCTCGACTTTATTATAAGATGCAACACAGAAGCAAATAGGTGGAGCAACGGGGAAAGATTGCAGGGAAGTGAGTGAAAAAACGCCCTCGCCCTCTCTCTCCCTCCCTCCTCCTCCACCTCATTCTCTCCCCCTACTCTTGCCCTCTCTCTTGCTCCCCACATTCTAGAACCTTTGATCTCACCCCCTTGCACACTCTGCCTCCCTCACACTTTCCCCTCTTTTCCACTCCCTCTCCCACTGATTCTCTTCCCCTCACCCTCTCTTCTCCTCACTCCCTCCCCCTCATGCCCTCCCAGTCACTTTCCTCCTCACTTAATTTCTCCCTCCCCCTCACTCCCTCCCTCAATTCCTTCCCTTTCACTCCCTTCCCCCTCAGCCTCTGCCCTCACACTCTCCCCTTTACTTTCCATCCCTTAGTCTCTCTCCCTTCACACTTCCCCACTCGCCCTCCCCTCTCTCTCCTCCTCACTCTCTCCCTTCCCCCTCAGTCTTTTCCGTCACACTATTCCACCTCAGACACTCCCCTTCACTATCCGTCCCATCAGCCTCTCTCCCGCTTATGCTCTCTCCCCTCAGTCACTCTTCACTTACTCTCCCCTTCTCTCCTCTGACTCTCTCCCCGTCAGTTCCTCTCCCCGTTCTCTCCCTCCTCTCTCTCCCTCATTCTTCACCTTTCTCCCCCTCACTCCGTTCCTTCACTCCATCTCCGCTCACTTTCTCCCCTTCACTCTACCTCTCATTCTCTTCTCTCTCTCCTCACTTTCATCCCCCTCTCTCCCCCTCACTCCCTCCCGTGTATCTCTCCGCTTCACCCTTCTCCTCCCCCTGCGTCCCCCGCACTCCCCTCTCATTCTCTTATCCCTCATGCGCTATCTTCCCGTCACTCTCCCTCCCCTCCTCACAATCTCCCTCCCCCTCACTTTCCCTCCCCCATTCTCTCCCTCACTTTTCACCTATTCTCCCCCTCATTTGACCTCTCATCACGCTCTCCCCTCACACCATCTGCCCTCAACCTCACTCGCTCTTCACCTACTCTCCCCCTCACTCTTTCTGCTCACTCACTCTCTCATTGAGTGTATTTAAGACAGAGATAGATATGTTCTTGATTGGTAAGGGGATCAAATGTTATGGGGGGAAGGCGGGAGAATGGGGTTGGAAACTTATCAGCCGTGATTAAATGGTGGAGGAGACTCGATTAGCAGAATAGCTGAATTCTGCTCCTGTATCTTATGGTCTTTTCAGTTTCACGCTCACTGTTAGCTACAGTATTTACACTAGTCCCCCGCTCTTTATTAGCTTGTGTACGTATTAGTTTCAGCATTCCAATGATTCACAATTAGCATTTAACTAAATAACCAGTATGTATTTAATTGTAAACAACTAGTTATACAGATGATAAAATTAGGAACATTCATTACAATTACAGAGCAGCAGCATTAAGCCTTTCTCTTCCAAGACTCAATAACACAGATCATGTCACATACTGAGCAGTATTCAGTTAAAACTAGCACAGACCAGAAAAGTTAGTTTACATTAATTTACATTGAAATAACAGATAATGCGAGGAGATTGTTCTGACGAAATGATACTAATTTGAAAGTGATTAATTCATAGTCTTTGAAGAATTTCCCTGATTCAATGTGATGCTTTTAATGGTATAGAATATCTACCCACTTTTCAGCGCCGGCATCTGCAACTGTAGATGGATGAAAAGCAACAATCTGACAAACACCAGGTAATATCTGTCATGGTAAAATAAACAGTTTGATAAATAATGGTAATATCTGACATCATGCATCTGTCCTGAGATCTTTGGGATAATCCAAAATAAATCATACATTCAGAAATTAAATAGAGCTGAGGTGAGTGTGCAGGAACAGAGTGAAATTGTGAATTCTAGCTTTCTATGCTCTCGCTCTGCATCTGCTCAGTGAGATATAAGGAACAAGGAAAGAGGAAACTGCATTTCCGAGGCTCCGATCCTGTGCAATGCTGCTCCAGTGTTCCTGTGTTGCTTTCGTTCTAGGGATGACGGTTTCAGAGGAAATGTTATCACTTGTTGCCCAACTTAAATGTTATTTGGTTACAGAGCGCTGCGATTTCATTAACCTCTGCAATGCATGGGTTTGTTGCTTGATAGTGGTTTGTGATGTGCGTTTCTGTGGGTTTATGGCTGCGTGTTGAGAGTATTTAAGAGAGATTCTGTGTTTCTCTCTGTGTCAGTACGTGGATAAGAGTGTACAATTGTCTGCGTTTGTGAGTGTATGGGTGTCAGTTTGTGCCTGTGTGTCTGGAAATATGTGCAGATGTATTATCTTGGAAACAGGAATTACAGAGTGCAGCAGAGTTTACCCACTCCCATTCTGAATGGGATTAGTGTCTGATAACTGCACCAAATGTACACATTACAGTCTGAGATCATCCCCAACTACAATCTCCAGACAATATCTCCCATAGGGAATGAGGGAACAGAGTTCATGTACAGTGTCTGGTGATAAAAGGGTTAATTCACCAGCCGGGGTTCCTGCTACAAACTCCAATCCCTGTCAATATTGTTCAATATTCACGCTGCAGTAACCGGTTCCCAGATGCAGACATGGAACTCACTGAACTTGTCTGAGGCTCACGGAGAGCAGCGCCTGCAGTAGCTGTGAGCCGCTAGCAGATGGTGGCATTGTGTCACTTTAATCACCAGATAGTGAAAGAGGTTTTGAGGAGAGGCTGGTGGAGCCTTTAATTCATTCACAGAGACAGAGAGGAAACTCTGACAAGATTGACCAATCTGCCCTCTGCTGGGTACTGTCAGAATCACACACACACTGTTCTCTCTCTGGGGAATTATCTCTGCTGCTCCATTTTGAAAGGAGGTTGAAGACTCTGTTGCTGAGAACACTGACAACACATTGCTGCTTAAACAATGGTTTGCAGCAATCTTTCCTTCAATGTGGAGACTAAAACTACAACAGTTTTCCAGCTGGGAAACCAGGTAAGCAGGGAAATCAGTGCCAGGCTGGAGGGGCTGATGGAATAGGGAGGGAGAGGGGCAGGAATGAAGGGTTTGGAAGGAGCTGTCGAAGATCTTCACAATTCAGGATTTCACTGTAACCGGTGGAGCAGCAATGTTCATTGGTTGAAATGTTCACACTTTCGCACTCAGTCCCGATCTGGATCCCTGCAGTGACTCCAGATGTCTCTTCCCATTTGGACTGAACTGATTTCGCCACAGCCTGAAACAGATTAAAGATGAAACAGGAAATAAACAGATTGAACAACAGAGTAAATAACAGGAGACTGGAGTTAATGGGACAAATCTTCTGGTCTCTGGATCGCCAGAGGCCAGACACACATCCGAAGATGAGCATCGGGATCCTGTGGATGTCCTGACGCACTGATCTACCTGGGAATTGTCCCAGAGGTATTAACTACTATTGGGGAATTCCCCTGCTGCAGTTAGAGTCAGATACTTGGGACAGATTCACAAAGTTTACCTGGATTATTACTCAGGTAATGTTAGACAGCTCACCACCTGGGCTAATACCTGAATAGCACACCCGAGTCCCCCAATCACTTCCCACTGATCCCCATACTCCACCTCCCACAATCTGACTAGACCCACTCATAGAGTCATAGAGGTTTACAGCATGGAAACAGGCCCAACTTGTCCATGCCACCCTTTTTCTTAAAACCCTAAGCTAATCCCAATTGCCCACATTTGGCCCATAACCCTCTGTAGCCAACGTACCCATGTAACTACCTAAATGTTTTTTGCAAGATAAAATTGTACCCGCCTCTACTACTGCATCTGGCAGCTTGTTCCAGGCACTCACCACTCTCTGTGAAAAAATTGCCCCTCTGGACACTTTTGTATCTCTCCCCTCTCACCTTAAACCTATGCCCTCTACTTTTAGACTCCCCTACCTTTGGGAAAAGATATTGACTATCTCGCTGATCTAAGCCCCTCATTATTTTATAGACCTCTATCAGGTCACCCCTCAGCCTCCTTCGCTCCAAGGAAAAAAGTCCCAATCTATTAGCCTCTCCTTATAACTCAATCCATCAAGTCCCAGTAGCATTCTAGTAAATCTTTTCTGCACTCTTTCTAGTTTCAGAATATTCTTTCTATAATAGGGTGACCAGAACTGTACACAGTATTCCAAGTGTGGCCTTACCAATGTCTTGTACAACTTTAACAAGACATCCCAACTCCTGTATTAAATGTTCTGACCGATGAAACCAAGCATGCTGAATGCCTTCTTCACCACTCTGTCCACCTGTGACTCCACTTTCAAGGAGCTATGAACATGTACCCCGAGATCTTTTTATTCTGTAACTCTCCCCAATGCCCTAGCATTAACTGAGGAAGTCCTGCCCTGGTTCAATCTAGCAAAATGCATTACCTCGCATTTGTCTAAATTAAACTCGAACTGCCATTCGTCAGCCCACTGGCCCAATTGATCAAGATCCCGCTGCAATTGGAGATAACCTTCCTCACTGTCACTATGCCACCAATTTTGGTGTCATCTGCAAACTTACTAACCATGCCCCCTATATCCTCATCCAAATCATTAATATAAATGACAAATAACAGTGGGCCCAGCACTGATCTCTGAGGCACAACGCTGGTCACAGGCCTCCAGTTTGAAAAACAATCCTCTACAACCACCCTCTGGCTTCTGTCAAGGAGCCAATTTTGTATCCATTTAGATACCTCACCCTGGATCCCGTGAGATTTAACTTTATGCAACAATCTGCCATGCAGTACCTTGTCAAACGCCTTGCTAAAGTCCATGTAGACATCAACTGCACTGCCCTCATCTACCTTCTTGGTTACCCCTTCAAAAAACTCAATTAAATTTGTGAGACATGATTTTCCACTCACAAAGTCATGCTGACTGTCCCTAATTAGTCTTTGCGTCTCTAAATGCCTGTAGATAGAACATAGAACATTACAGCACAGTACAGGTCCTTCGGCCCTCGATGTTGCGCCGACCAGTAAAACCAATCTAAAGCCCCTCTAACCTACACTATTCCAATGTCATCCATATGTTTATCCAGAAACCATTTAAATGCCCTTAATGCTGGCGAGTCCACTACTGCTGCAGGCAGGGCATTCCACGCCCTTACTACTCTCTGAGTGAAGAACCCACCTCTAACATCTGTCCTATATCTTTCACCCCTCAATTTAAAGCTATGTCCCGTCGTGCTAGCTATCAAGATCCGAGGAAAAAGGCTCTCACTATCCACCCTATCTAATCCTCTGATCATCTTGTATGCCTCTATTAAGTCACCTCTTAACCTTCTCTCTAACGAAAACAGCCTGAAGTCCCTCAGCCTTTCCTCATAAGACCTTCCCACCATTCCAGGCAACATCCTGGTAAATCTCCTCTGCACCCTTTCCAATGCTTCCACGTCCTTCCTATAATGCAGCGACCACAACTGTACGCAATACTCCAAATGCGGCCACACCAGAGTCTTGTACAGTTGCAACATGACCTCCTGGCTCCGAAACTCAATCCCTCTACCAATAAAAGCTAACACACCGTACGCCTTCTTAACAACCCTATCAACCTGGGTGCCAACTTTCAGGGATCTATGCACACGGACACCCAGATCTCTCTGTTCATCCACACTACCAAGTATCTTACCATTAGCCCAGTACTCTGTAATCCTGTTACTCCTTTCAAAGTGAATCCCCTCACACTTTTCCGCATTGAACTCCATTTGCCACCTCTCAGCCCAGCTCTGCAGCTTATCTATGTCCCTCTGTAACCTGCAACAACCTTCCGCACTGTCCACAACTCCACCGACTTTAGTGTCATCCGCAAATTTACTAACCCATCCTTCTACGCCCTCATCGCATTTATAAAAATGACAAACAGCAGTGGCCCCAAAACAGATCCTTGCGGTACACCACTAGTAACTGAACTCCAGGATGAACATTTCCGATCAACCACCACCCTCTGTCTTGTTACATTTAGCCAATTCCTGATCCAAATCGCTAAATCACCCTCAATCCCATGCGTCCGGATCTTCTGCAATAGCTGACCGTGGGGAACCTTATCAAACGCTTTACTGAAATCCACTGCTTTACCCTCATCCACCTCTTTGGTCACCTTCTCAAAGAACTCAATAAGGTTTGTGAGGCACGACCTACCCTTCACAAAACCGTGCTGACTATCCCTAATCAAATTATTCCTTTCTAGATGATTATAAATCCTATCTCTTATAATCCTTTCCAAAACTTTGCCCACAACAGAAGTAAGGCTCACTGGTCTATAATTACCAGGTTTGTCTCTACTCTCCTTCTTGAACAAGGGGACAACATTTGCTGTCCTCCAGTCTTCTGGCACTATTCCTGTAGACAATGACGACATAAAGATCAAAGCCAAAGGCTCTGCAATCTCCTCCCTAGCCTCCCAGAGAATCCTAGGATAAATCCCATCCGGCCCAGGGGACCTATCTATTTTCACACTTTCCAGAATTGCTAACACCTCCTCCTTATGAACCTCAATCCCGTCTAGTCCAATAGCCTGTATCTCAGTACTCTCCTCGACAACATTGTCTTTTTCCTGCGTGAATACTGACGAAAAATATTCATTTAGCGCCTCTCCTATCTCTTCAGACTCCACGCACAACTTCCCACTACTGTCCTTGACTGGCCCTAATCTTACCCTAGTCATTCTTTTATTGCTGACATACCGAGAGAAAGCTTTAGAGTTTTCCTTGATCCTACCTGCCAAAGACTTCTCATGTCCCCTCCTGGCTCTTCTTAACTCTCTCTTTAGGTCCTTCCTGGCTAACTTGTAACTCTCAAGCGCCGTAACTGAACCTTCACATCTCATCTTTATACAAGTCTCCTTCTTCCTCTTCACAAGAGATTCAACGTCTTTTGTAAGCCACGGTTCCCTCGCTTGACCACTTCCTCCCTGCCTGACAGGTACATGCTTATCAAGGACACGCAGTAGCTGTTCCTTGAGCAAGCTCCACATTTCAATTGTGCCCATCCCCTGCAGTTTCCTTCCCCAACCTATGCATCCTAAATCTCTCCTAATCGCATCATAATTTCCTTTCCCCCAGCTATAACTCTTGCCCTTCGGTATATACCTATCCCTTTCCATCGCTAAAGTAAACGTAACTGAATTGTGGTCACTATCACCAAAGTGCTCACCTACCTCCAAATCTAACACCTGGTCTGGTTCATTACCCAGTACCAAATCCAATGTGGCCTCGCCTCTTGTTGGCCTATCTACATACTGTGTCAGGAAACCCTCCTGCACACATTGGACAAAAACTGACCCCTCTAAAGTACTCGAACTATAGCTTCTCTAGTCAATATTTGCAAAGTTAAAGTGCCCCATAACAAGTACCCTGTTACTTTCGCTCCTATCCAGAATCATCTTTGCAATCCTTTCCTCTACATCTCTGGAACTTTTCGGCGGCCTATAGAAAACTCCCAACAGGTGACCTCTCCTTTCCTGTTTCTAACCTCAGTCCATACTACCTCAGTAGACGAGTCCTCATCGAACGTCCTTTCTGCCACCGTAATACTGTCCTTGACTAACAATGCCACACCTCCACCACTTTTACCACCTTCCCTGCTCTTACTGAAAAATTTAAACCCCGGAACCTGCAACAAGCATTCCTGTCCCTGTTC
Organism: Mustelus asterias; assembly: GCF_964213995.1. Lineage (NCBI taxonomy): Eukaryota > Metazoa > Chordata > Chondrichthyes > Carcharhiniformes > Triakidae > Mustelus > Mustelus asterias. The sequence goes on from NW_027590159.1 coordinate 742,893, forward strand.
CATCCATGTCAGCCAGATAGCCACAACATCGAAGTCCCAGGTACCAACCCATGCTACAAGTTCACCCACCTTATTCCGGATGCTCCTGGCGTTGAAGTGTACACACTTCAAACCACCTTCCTGCCTGCCAGTACACTCCCGCGATGTTGAAACCTTTTACCCATGACCTCACTACTCTCAACCTCCTGTACACGGGAGCTACAATTCAGGTTCCCACCCCCCTGCTGAATTAGTTTAAACCCTCCCGAAGAGCATTAGCAAATTTCCCCCCCAGGATATTGGTACCCCTCTGGTTCAGGTGTAGACCATCCTGTTTGTAGAGGTCCCACCTACCCCAGAGTGAGCCCCAATTGTCCAGGTATCAGAATCCCTCCGTCCTGCACCATCCCTGTAGCCACGTGTTCAATTGCTCTCTCTCCCTATTTCTCTCCTCACTATCACGTGGCACGGGAAACAAACCAGAGATACCAAACCCTGTCCCTCAATATATCTTCCAACAATTTACCCACCACAGATGTGAGGCTCATTGGCCTGTAGTTTCCCTGCAGCCCTTTTTAAACAATGGCACAACATTTGCCCCTCTCCAATCTTCAGGCAGCTGACCCATGACCATCGATGATTCAAATATCTCGGCTAGGGGACCCGCAATTTCCTCCCTAGCCTCCCACAACGTCCTGGGATATACCTCACCAGGTCCCGCAGATTTATCGACCTTGATGCGCTTTAAGACTTCCAGCACCTCCTTCTCTGTAATATGTACGCTCCTCAAGACATCAATATTTATTTCCCCAAGTTCCCTAACACCCATGCTTTTTTCAACAGTAAATACAGATGACAAATATTCATTTAGGATCTCACCCATCTCTTGTGGATCCGCACATAGATTAACTTGTTGATCCGTAAGAGGCCCTACTCTCTCCCTTGTTAATCTTTTGCCCTTTATGTATTTGTAGAAGCTCTTTGGATTCTCCTTTGCCGAATCTGCCAAAACAATTTCGTGTCCCCTCTTTGCCCTCCTGATTTCTCTCTTAACTCTACTCCTCCACCCCCTATACTCTTCAAGAGATTCACTTAATCCCAGCTGCACGTCATGTGCCTCTTTCTTCTTCTTGACCAGGGCCTCAATATCCCGAGTCATCCAGGGTTCCCGACTTCTGCCAGCCTTGCCCTTCACTCTAAGAGGAATGTGTTTACCCTGAACCCTGGTTAACACACTTTTGAAAGCATGCCACTTACCAGACGTCCCTCTTCCTTCCCACAGACTCCCCCAATTAACTTTTGAAAGTTCCTGCCTGATACCATCAAAATTGGCCTTGTCCCAGTTTAGAATATTAACTTTTGGGACAGACCTATCATTCTCCATAGCTATCTTAAAACTAATAGAATTATGGTCACTGGTCCCAAAGTGATCCCTCACAAACACTTCTATCACCTGCCCTTCCTTATTTCCCAAGAGGTGGTCAAGTTTTGCCCCCTCTCTCGCTGGGCCATCCACATACTGAATGAGAAATTCCTCCTGAATACACTCAACAAATTTCTCTCCATCCAACCCTCTAATACTATGCCTGTCCCAGTCAATGTTGGGAAAATTAAAATCGCCGACTATTACCGCCCTATTTTTCTTGGAGCTATCTGTAATCTCCTTACATATTTGCTCCTCTGTTTCCCGCTGACTATTTGGGGGCCTATAGTACAACCCTATCAAAGTGATTTCCCCCTTCTTATTTCTCAGTTCTACCCATATAGACTCAGTGGCCGAACCCTCGGATATATCCCCTCTCAGTACAGCCGTGATGCTTTCCCTAATCAAAAGTGCAACTCCCCCTCCTCTCTTACCTCCTGTTCTATCTTTCCTATAGCATCTGTACCCTGGAACATTAAGCTGCCAGTCCTGTCCCTCCCTTAGCCATGTTTCAGTAATTGCTATAATATCCCAGTCCCACGTACCCATCAATGCCCTGAGTTCATCTGCCTTGCCCGTCAGGCCTCTTGCATTGAAATAAATGCAGTTTAATCTGGACTTCCCTTGCTCTGTCTTGCTTCTGTCTGATCTGTCTGGTACTAGGATTACTGACACTGCCTTTACTAATTAATGAGCTCTCTTTAACTTCTGAAACATGGCTAAGGGAGGGACAGGACTGGCAGCTTAATGTTCCAGGGTACAGATGCTATAGGAAAGATAGAACAGGAGGTAAGAGAGGAGGGGGAGTTGCACTTTTGATTAGGGAAAGCATCACGGCCGTACTGAGAGGGGATATATCCGAGGGTTCGGCCACTGAGTCTATATGGGTAGAACTGAGAAATAAGAAAGGGGAAATCACTTTGATACGATTGTACTATAGGCCCCCAAATAGTCGGCGGGAAATTGAGGAGCAAATATGTAAGGAGATTACAGATAGCTCCAAGAAAAATACGTTGGTAATAGTGCTGTCCTCAAACTTCTCTTCTGTCTCCCTACTGCTTTGGATCCCACCCCTCTGCCAAACTAGTTTAAACCCTCCCGAGCGGTACGAGCAAATCTCCCCGCCAGGATGTTAGTCCCCCTCCAATTCAAATGTAACCCATCCCTCTTGAACAGATCAGCCCTTCCCCAGAAAAGATCCCAATGATCCAAAAATCTAAATCCCTGCCCCAGCTCTCAAGCCAGTCATTCATCTGCCTAATCCTCCTATTCCTACTCTCACTAGCACGTGGTACCGATAGTAGTCCTGAAATTACTACCTTCGAGGTCCTACACGTTAGCCTTCTGCCTAACTCACTGTATTCACATTTCAGGACCTCATCCCTTTTCCTACCTATGTCATTGGTACCAATATGTACAACAACCTCCGGTTGCTCACCCTCCCCCTTAAGAATGTCCTGCAATCGCTCAGAGACGTCCTTGACCCTGGCACCAGGGAGGCAACACACCATCCTGGAGTCTCGATTGCAGCCACAGAAACGCCTGTCTGTGCCTCTAACTAGCGAGTCCCCTATTACTCCTGCTGGCTTGCTCTTTGCCCAACCCTGTCCCACAGCAGAACCAGCTGTGGTGTCACAGGCCTGGCTACTGCTGGTATCTCCCCCTGACAGGCTATCACTCCCGTAAATCATCTCTCCCTCCCCTCCAGCCCGACTACCTCCCACTAGCCCTTGAACAAATCTGACTAAACCTCCCAACTTGGCCTCATCCGTCCCAACCTCTCCTGACCTGACATATAAACATGGAAGATAGGAGCAGGAGGCGGCCATTTGGCCCTTTAAGCCTACTCCACCATCCATCACAATCATGGCTGATCGTCCAACTCAAAAGCCTAATCCTGCTTTCGCCCCATAACCTTTGATCCTGTTCGCCCCAAGTGCTATATGCAGCCGCCTCTTGAATACATTCTTGACGATATCTCCGACTTAAACTGATTACTCAAGAACCAAACCCCAACCCACTACTCTCCAAAGCTAGAAACCAATCCCAACCCCCGACCACGCAACCACATCGGACTGGACACCCAACAACATTACCAACTCCCAGCCACCATCCAAACTGCTGATTAACCCTCCAACCCAACACAATACAACTCGACCACCCTCCCGACACCCAGAACTAATCCTTGAACCTCTCCTCAGCTCCCTGACTAACCATTTATCCAGTGACACACCAACCCATTCACTCCCACAATCAACTAACACTTATGGAGCTCCCCGGGGTCACTGTGCTGTAAATAAGGTGTGATCGCTCTACCGCGACTCCACTCTGCTCTGATGGAGATCGCCGGGGTCACTGTGCTGTAAATAGGGTGTGTGCTGTCTTTTCCCCGAATCTTGTCTGCTCTGATGGAGCTCCCAGGGTCGCAGTGCCGAAGATCCTGGGAGAAATATTCAGCAGTTTCAGGTTGGGAGAATTTTAAAACATACCGGCAATCTGCTTACCATTGCTGCTGTTTGGAAGGTTCAGGCCCATTTATATTTTAAATCCATTTATATTTTAATTGTTACACTAAAAATTAGCACAAACACTCACGAGATCCACTCCAGACTCCTGCAGGTCAGTATGAGGCGGCGGAGAGCAGGGACAGATCGATCTGTGAAGGAGTTTAATCCCAGGTCCAGAAACCTCAGTGACTGTTTTGTACAGAGAGCGGAGGCGAGATCCTCAGCACAAGAATCTGTCAGAGCGTTCTCATACAGACTGGAGACCAGAGAGAGAAATAACAGGAATCACGCTCAATCCCCAGTGTTTTAAATAATACCGTTAATAACAATAATAATGTATTGTATCAGACATTCCAAAAACACAACCTGCATTTCTGTAGAATGAGGAAATACTCAATGCTGAAAATGAAATATAAATAAACTGGAAATGCTCAGCAGGTTAGCTAAGTGTTTGTGAAGAGAGAAACAGGGGTAAAGTTTGAGCTTCCATTGGAACTGGGAACAGGCAGTGAATTGACAGGTTTGAAGTGACAGCGGTGGGTGGCTGGGGAAGAAACAAAGAAAGGACAAACTGGAATTACAGGAGTGATTAAATGATAAAAGTGATGATGGGACAGGACCATAATCACAGGATCCCCATGTCCTTACTCGGAGTGGTTCGGGAGGGACATGGGATGGTCAGTGGTTTGGGAATGCAGTTTGTGGCGAGGTTGAAGATAATGGCTGTGACTTTACCAGAAGCTCTGAAGTCCCAGCATGGGGATTGGAAATGGGTGGTGTGTCCGTGTGTGCAGGATAGGCAGAGTTATGAAGGTGATATTGTCAGAGGCGGACAATTAACGGCTGGCAGGCAGGGGGAGGTGCCCACTGAGGCAGCCCGGGCACGGGGCAGTCCCATTTCAGGCAATGCTGGCACCATCTCCAAAGGCAGCAGGACTTTCAAACACAGCAGCTCTGGAGGGAGCAGCGAGGGAGTTCTGCTTATTGAATGAGGGGCTGAAATGTCAGAAAGCAGAGCAAGGCTTGCCCCCCGCCCCCCTCCCCCTCCCTGGAGGGGGTCCTCCCGGGTGCTCAGGCTCAGAGGGAGGTCCTGTTCCCTCAGGATGGGAGGAGATTATCCCATCGGTACAAGCCAGTCTGGATGGAGATTGCTGGGAGGTGAGCAGGTTTCAGACACGTGGTTATAGAGTGGAAAAGGATCAATGTCCTGATGTGTTCTGCCACGGTGAGTGTAGCACAGCCTGATATGTGAATAAGGATGAGAGGGAAATTGTGGAAAGAACATCTCCACCCAGACACTGGCAATGCAAAGCATTTGCAGAATCTCACTGGCTGTCCTGTCTGGAGACAATACACATCTCTGTAACCTGTGCTTAATGCTCCCTTCTCTCACATTATCTGTCTTTTTAAGACCTGGTTGGCTGTAGAGATTCGCATTCTAATCAGTATTCTGTAACTTGATTTTGTGTCTCTGTGTCCTGTTTGAGAGCAGATTTCCACTCCATCTGACGAAGGAGCAGCGCTCTGAAAGCTAATGGTATTTGCTACCAAATAAACCTGTTGGACTTTAACCTGGTGTTGTTAAAACTCTTACAATGCAAAGGCAGCAGCATTGACTGTCAGAGACATGTCCGTTAGGCTGGCACCAGCATAGGCTCGAGCAGGGCTGACCAACATATTCACTGGGCAAACACACGTCAATGTTTTTCTCACTCAAGGGGCCGATGAGTAAATTTCAGAATGATAAAGTTTGGCACAGCAGAAATTTCAATTAAAAACTAAACTGAGGTATGAAAAGAAACAACTTGCTGAGCACAATAATGAGTAATAAATAAAGATGATTATTAGAGTTTAATCCTCATCAATCACAAATTGTTTCTCTCCCACATTTGCTGCAGGTTGGCTCAAAAACCCAGCAGCAGCAAACATGGGAAAGAAACGGGATGTGATTGGAGGAGCAGCTCCATGCAGATTCTTCCATTCAAACTGAACTGTGTGACTGAGATTCTGGAAACTCGCTCCGGGGGCCGCATTGAGGGGCTTCGAGGGTCACATTCGCCCCTTGGTCCACACGTTGGACAACCCTGGGCTCATGCATGTGTTTGATGAGTGAGTAACAATTTATGTGTTTGGAAAGAGAGCAAACATCATCAGGGAATGAGTGAAGAAGAGTGGAGACATCCAGGTCTTGCCATCCTTACACCAATGGACGATGAAGTGCTGGATCAGGAAGGCCTGGGGGCAGAGTGGGTAATTACTGCTGGTGAGATGGGTTGAGTGGGTGGCCTAATGAATGGACACAGGAGAGCGTCTGGTGAGGACAAAACATAGAGCTTGTTTATCCATCACTGGTCACAGAGAGCAGTCTGAAGGACATATTGGGATAAGAACAAAATACCTAGGAGCAGCAGAAAGCCATTCAGCCCCTCGAGCATACTCCATCACGGCTGATCTAATTATAGTCTCAACTCTTTTCCCTATCGCTCCCCCGGAACCCTTGATTCGCTTCTCAATCCAATATCATTCTTAACTCAGCCTTGAATATATTCAATGACTCTGCCGCCACTAGTCTCCAGGGAAGAGAATTCCACTGACCAGCCACCAACTAAAAAAATAAATTTCTCCTCATCTCAGTCTTAAGGGACTGACAATTACATTTTAAAATTGTCCCCTTGTTCTGGTCTCTCTTACAAGAAGAAACAGCCTCTCAGCAACCACCCTGTTTCATCCCCTCAATGCGATCACCTTTTAATCTTCTGAACTTTCATAGATATTGCTCCAATCTGCTCACATTTTCCTCGTAAAATAAACCTCTCCATCCCAGGAATCAGCCGAGTGAACTTTCTCTGAACTGGTTCCAGTACAATTCTATCCTTTTTTAAGTAAAGAGCTCAACATTATACACATTACTCCAGTTGTGATCTAATGAAGGTCGTGTAAAACTGCAGCAAAACCTTCTTACTCTTACCTTCCATTCCTATTGCAATAAGAACGTTAAGAAACAGGAGCAGGAGTCATCCATTCTGTCCTTCAAATCCACTCCATCATTCAATGTGACCATGGCTGATCCTCTGCTTCAACACCATTTCCAGCATTATCCCTGCATTCCTTGATTCACCAGCATTCTAATGGGAAACAAATACTCCTCATCTGAGCTTAAATAACTGCCCCTTATTCTCAGACTGTGTCCCAGATTTCGGACCCTCCAGCAAGGGGAAACATCCTTTCTACATCTGGCCTATTGAACCCCGTAAAATAGTGTAGGTTTGAAAGTGACCCTTCTTTACATGCCAAGTACATCTTTGCTTCGGTCAGGAGACCAAAACTGTACACAATACTCCAGGTTGGTCTCAGCAAGGCTGCATATAATTGCAGGAAGACATATTTTCCCTCAACTCAAACCACTTAGAATAATGGCTAACATACCATTTGTTATCTTAATTGCTCGCATCTTAGCTTTCAGTGCCTCATGAACAAGGACATCAAAATATCTTTGGAATTATCTTAATTTCCGTTTTTTCTACAAAATTAGCTAACCTCACATTTTTCCACCTTGTAGTCCAGCTGGCAATCCTTTGGCCGCTCCCTGAGCCTCTCCACATCCCCTTGAAACATCTTTGCATCCTCCTCACAATTCAGATTTCCACCTAGTTTTCCATTTGATCCCCACATCCATATCATTGATATAGATTCTGAATAGCTGAGACCCAAACACTGATCCCTGCCGTACTCCACTAGTTAGAGGCTGTCAACCCAAAAGTAACCCATTTATTCCAACTCCATGTTTCTGTCCATTAATCAGTTCTCAATCCATGCTGGTATATTCCTCCCAATCCCACGTGCTCCAATTATCTTTATAAACTCTTGTGTGTGAATCATGCAGCTATAGAATCCCTAGTGTAGGGGGTCGTCATTCGGCCCATCGAGACACTCTGACAGAGTAACTTACCAAGGTCCGCTCCCCGTGACATCACAAATTTACTAGGGCTAATCCACCTAACCTACACATCTTGGGACACGAAGGGCAATTTTACCATGACCAATCCATTTACCATCCATATCTTTGGAGTGTGGGAGGAAACCGGAGCACCCAGAGGAAACACACACAGACACGGGGAGAATGTAGAAACTCCACACAGTCACCCAAGGCTGGAATTGAACCCGGGCCCCTGGCTGGAATGCAACAATGTTAACCACTGTGTCACCGTGCCAGCCTTTCATAAATACATGTTGGCCCTGTCTAATCCTGCCATTAATTTCGAAGTGTTCTGTTATCACTTCCTTTATTATAGATTATTATAGGATTTCCATGCCATCAATGTCAGACTAATAGATCTGCAGTTGCCCGGTTTCCCGTAACCCCACATATTTACGCCGCTAATCCACCTAAACTACACATCTTGGACACTAACTGGCAATTTAGCATGGCCAATGCACCCAACCTGCACAGTTTTTTTGGACTATGGGAAGAAACAGGCGCAGCCAAAGGAAACCCACACAGACACGGGGTGAACGTGAAAACTCCACAGTCGCCCAAAGCTGGAATGAATCCGGGTCCCTGACGCTGTGAGGCAGCAGTGCCAACCCCGGTGCCACATCTTCACTTAATCTAATACAGTCCTTGAATTAGCAACGGTTGGAACACTTCTGCTGCTGTTTTTCAAATGAAAGGAATCTATTTTTGTTGGAAACGCCACACATTTGCACATCACCATGTCTAAAACAGCTTGTTGTGTGATTGGCACTGGAACGTGCTTCTCCAAGAAATTGCTTGAATACATTCTGTGAACGAATCTTCTATTCAACTTTTGACAATCTGAGCGATTTATACAGTAAATGGAAGAAGCCACAGGAGCATTGACCTACAGAGGGATCTGTGTGTACAAGTCTACAGATCCCTGAAAGTGGCAACACAGGTGGATGAGGTGGTCAAGAAGGCAGACAACATGCTTGTCTTCATCGACCGGAGCATCAATTATAAAAGTTGTCAAGTTATGTTACAGCTGGATGAAACTTCAGTTGGCCACATTTGAATATTGCTTGCAGTTCCGTTTGCGACACTACCAGAATGATGTGGATGCTTTGGAGAGGGTGCAAGGAAGGTTTACCAGAATGTTGCCTGGTCAAGGACGGTTAGGTTATGAGGAGACGATGTATAAACACAGATTGTTTCACTACAAAAAGGGAGGCTGAGGGGTGACCTGATGGAGGTGTCCACAATTATGAGAAGCATCAATATGGTGGATAATCAGAGACTTTTCTCCAGGGTGGAATGGTCAACTACAAGAGGGCACAGGTTGAAGGTGAGAGGAGCAAAGTTTGAAGGGAGGTGTGTGGGGTAAGTTTTCACCCAGAGGGTGGTGGGTGCCTGGAAGGCACTGTCAATGGAGGTGGCAGAAGCAGGCACGTTTCCAATGTCCAAGGTGCATCTTGGTAGATACATGAACAAGAGACAAACAGAGGAATAGAAACCGCAAATTGGCAGTAAGTTCTGGGTCTGAATAAGCGTTAGGAGGCGCCACAGGCTTGGTGGGCTGAAGGGCCTGTTACTGTGCTGAGCGGTTCTTTGTTCTTCTTTGTATATGAAGATTAAAGTCACCCGTGGTTATTGCAATATGTTTTTACAAAGGCCCCATTATTTTTCCTGTGTATTGTGTCGGAGATTGTGACTGTTGTTAGGAGCCTATCAATGATTCCCACAAGAGAACTTTTAACTTTGTTAAATCTTATCTCTATCCAAACTGATTCTGCATCTTGAACTAAGTTCACCTCTCGCTACTGTACTGACATCTGTTACTAACAGAGTGACTCCACCACCATGTCCTGTCCTCCATTTCCTGTCATCTATTCACTCTCCCCCTTTTCACAGATCAATGGATGCTGTGTCCTGGGAGAGCTGTGAACATCTGAGGAGGAGGAGAGGACCTCAGAGGGTGAACCATAACATTATTCCCCCACTCCCTCAACATAAGGATTTGTGGGACTGACATCCCATTGCTCAGGGATCAGAGAGAGAAGCAACAGGAGTCAGAGGAAAAGCAGTTTTCCTTATTCATAACTGACGCCAATAGTGATGGGCAGTGTTTTTTATACAAATACCAGTGGTGAAATTATATTTTTGAACATTCAGTTATTATAAACACAATCTCTCACAGTCTGCTACTTACTCCAGTTTCTGTATTTTACAATCTGAATTCCTCAGAGCCACAGACAGCAGTTTCACTCCAGAAGCTCCCAGTTTATTGCCACCCAGATACAGATGTATCAGTGAGCGGTTTGTACTGAGAGCAGAGGCCAGGTCCTCGGCACAAGAATCTGAGAGATCATTATCATGGAGACTGGAGATCAGAGAGAGAAAAATAACAGGAATCAGGGTAAATCCACAGTGTTTTTAAGAATAAGATCATTAACAATAATAATGTACAGCGCGGGACATTCAAGAAACACAACTTCAGTTGATACAGAAGGCAAAATTATGTTGATGCTATCAGTCTGAAATGTGAATAAAATATGTGGAAAATCGCAGCAGGTCAGGCAGTATCTGTGAAGAGAGAAACAGATTTAGTTCCAGTTCAATTCGCTAAAATTAAAACTTGGGAGGAGCAGTGAATTAAATTGTTTTAAGTGACAGGGAGCTGGGGATGGACGGGTGACAAGGAAAGAACAAAATGGAAGTGCCGGAGTGTTTAAATGACAAAAAGGATGATGGTGAAAAGAGAAAAGTACAGGATTCCCATGTCCTTATCCTGAGGGAGGGACATGGGATGGTCAGTGGCTCAGGAATGGATTCAGTGGTTTTGTTGAAGATGATGTGCGAGAAACTTTTTTCACAATGCCAGTGGTTCGGGTCTGGAATGTACAGTCTGGAAGTGTGTTGGAGGCAGGCTGATTCGAGGCATCACAGAGGGCAATCGATGAACAATCGAATGAAACAATGTGCAAAGATACGAGGAGAAGGCAGTAGAATGAGACAAATTCCTAATCCTAGCTTGGTGAGCCGGTGCAGACACATTTCGCCTCGTGGTATTCCGCAATAATTCTGTGAAGATAATTGTTGGAAATGTATCGAGATTTTAACTGGAAGCTGGTGATGTTGCAGTGTCAACAGGGTTAGGTTATTTAGCCAGTGTCCACAAAGGGCCATTGGTATCTCTCTCAGATAGAATCAGAGAATTGTTACAGAGCAGAAGGAGACCATTCGGCCCATGCTCTCTGCACTGACTCTCTGAATGAGCAATTTACTCAGTGTCATTCCCCCAAATTCTCCCCGTAACCCTGCACAATCTTCCTTTTCAGGTAATAATCCAATTCCCTTTGGAAATTTTCAACTGAATGTGTCTCCACCACACTCCCAGACAGTGAACTCCAGCCCATAACCACTGGCACGGGCAGCACTTTGATAGGCGGCAGTGCTGGAGAGACCAGTGAGGAAGACCTGGTTAAGAACACAGGGCTGGAATGGGAGGAGAATGATGCACTTGGCAACACTTGTTACTCTTCCCCAAGGCTACGTGAGTTTGGAGCAAATTTCTGTTCTCTCAGGACTGGACAGTATCTGCCACATCAATCCAAGTATATCGGGATGGAGATTACTGGAGACCTGAGTAGGCATGGGTTATATGGTTGCATGAGGCAAAAGGATGAATAACTTGCCAAGTTCTGACAAGGCGGTGAACCATTTTATAGCATATAATCCAAGGCATATGGGGTTGAATGAGAATGAAAGTGAAATGGTCGAAAGGTAATTCCCACACAGACACAGGCAATGCCCAGAAAGCAGCATCAACATGTCAGAGACATGTGAGCCTCTCTCTGCAGGGTTCTGGTTTTAACAACACCAGGCTAAAGTCCAACAGGTTTATTTGGTAGCAAATGCCATTAGCTTTCGGAGCGCTGCTCCTTCGTCAGGTGGAGTGGATATCTACCCTCAAACAGGTTCTGGTTAGTCAGATAACTCTAGCACTGAGAGAATGGGATGGTCAAAGGCAAGAGTTTTCCTTGCGTAGACATGGTGGTCAGTCAGGTTGTCACCAGCATAGGCTTGTGTCTTTGATGGGAGAGTAACAATGGAACTTTATGTGTCTGTTGAAGAGAGCACGAAACGTCAGGAAATGAACTAAAAATCGTGACAGCGTCCAGATTTTGTAATCCTCACACCGAGAATTAGCAGCTCTGCAGTTAGGAGAACAGCACATAGTGTGGGAAATCGCTGATTGTGACACTGGTTTTAGAGCTGAGAGTGTGCGGTCGAATGGATGGACACAGGAGACTCTCTGGCAACACAGAGCTTGTTTGCCCATCACTGGTCACATGGAACCGTCTGAAGGACGTGTTGGAATCTATACTTCATTACAAGCTATGCCTTGAAGAAATATACTGAATATTGAAGGATATTGAATTCGATGACCAGCCATAAACAAAATGAATGGTGGATCAGGCTCGAAGGGCCGAATGGCCGACTCCTGCTTCTAGTTTCTATTTTAATCATGTTTCTATGCAGGTTATGTTGTCGGCACCGTGCTATCTGTAGCCGGTTTCCTTTATTGTTACTGAAGCAGTATAATTGACATCATGTTGATTTTAATCTGAACTAATGCAGTGTTCTGTTGTTTCAGTGTTTCCCCTGGGATGGCAGAGTCGAGCTTGATTGCGGGTGATTGACAGGTTATGTCATGTGACTGAGGGACAGCTATTTTTCACAGAACATTCTAGTTTCAATTCTGCTTTCAGAAGCTGCTTGAAGTTAAGACAAACAGCAGTGCTGTTTCCCTCTCTGAAGTTGGAGTTTTTGCTGTTTAAGTGTTGCTGTGTTGGAAGCTGTCAGAGACTGGGGTGACCTCTCTGCGGTTGGACTGTTCGGAGGCGACGTCCTTCTCTGAAAACAATTGTCTGTTGGCACTCCGGAAGTGGTAACAAGCTGGAAATCGGCATCACGTGAGCATACTTGTTTTTGTGCTAACTAATGTTGGAGAAGGGTGTATGTCTGTGGGTATTGCTTTATATTGGAACAACAGAGATAGCTAGCTGTTAAGAGTTATATTGTGTCATGTCTAAGTCTTGCAATTGGTAAAGTTTATGCCAATTCTTGTTGTTATATTCTAACTGCATTCTTAAATAAACTGTGTTTGATAAAAGCATCCTAGTGGGTCACTTCATTCATACCTGGAGTGAAACACCTCATGCTCATCAATGCCAAAATCAAATGTAAAACCAAGGGTCCAGGCTAACTTCACAAAACACCTTGGAGTTTCTGGTCTGCATCTTAACAATTGCCTCCATTCACTCTGTACTCTTCCTCACAAATCAAGGGTTGTGTGACTGGGTGACGTGTGTCCCCCTGTAAGCATGTGAACGGGTCCTCAGAGTCACCATCACATTATTCCCCTACACCCAGAGCACAAAAATCAATGTGATTGACATTCCACTGCATTGGGATCAGAGAGAGAGAAATAACAGGAATCAGTGAAAATTCAGGTTCTGGTTCATAACTTCCAACCCCTGGGCCTTTATAGAGATTTTCAGCACAGAAAGAGGCCCTTCAGCCCATCCTGTCTGTGTCAGCCATCAAGCAGCAATCTATTCTAATACATTTCCAGCACTTGCTCCATAGCCTTGTATGCTGCGACATTTCAAGTGTTCGTCTAACTGCTTCTCAAATGTTGTGAGTGTTCCTGACTCCACCACCCTTTCAGATAGCGAGATTCAGATTTCCATCACACTCTGGGTGAAAAAGCGTTTCCATAGAACCATAGAATCCCTACCTGGACATTTACCATGGCAAATCCAACGCCACTACACATCTTGGGACACTAAGTGACAATTTAGCATGGTCGATCCACCTAACCTACACATCTTTGGACTGTGGCAGGAAACCAGAGTACCTGACAGAAACCCGCACACACAGGAAGAACATTCAAACTCCACAGGCAGTCACCCGAGGCTGGAATTGAACAAAGGTCCCAATGTTCAAGGTTTATCTTGATAGAAACATGAACGGGAGACGAACAGAGGAATAGAAACCGCATACGAGCAATAAGTACTGGGTCTGAATAAGAATGAGGAGTCGCTGCAGGCTTGGTGGGCCGAAGCGCCTGTTACTGTGCTGCATGACTCTTTGTTCTTCTTTGTCCATGAATGTTAAAATCACCTGTGATTATTGCAGAATGTTTTTACAAGACCCCATTATTTTTCCTGTGTACTATGTCGGAGATTCTGAATATTTTTAGGGGCCTATTAATGATTCCCACAAGTGATCATTTAAGTTTGATAATTCTTATCTCTACCCAAGCTGATTCTGCATCTTGATCATTGGAACTAAGTTCACCTCTCGCTACTGTACTGACATCTGTGACTAACAGCGAGACTCCACCACCATGTCCTGTCCTCCATTTACTGTCATCTATTCACTCTCCCCCTTTTCCCAAATCAATGGATGCTGTGCACATCTGAGGAGGAGGAGAGAACCTCAGAGGGTGCACCATAACATTATTCCCCCACTCCCTCAACATAAGGATTTGTGGGACTGACATCCCATTGCTCAGGGATCAGAGAGAGAAGGTAGGGCAGTTGATGTCATATACATGGATTTTAGTGAGGCGTTTGATAAGGTCCCCCATGGTCGGCTTATGATGAAAGTAAGGAGGTGTGGGATAGAGGGAAAGTTGACCGATTGGATAGGTAACTGGCTGTCTGATCGAAGACAGAGGGTGGTGGTGGATGGAAAAGTTTCGGATTGGAGGCAGGTTGCTAGCGGAGTGCCACAGAGATCAGTGCTTGGTCCTCTGCTCTTTGTGATTTTTATTAATGACTTCGAGAAGGGGGCTGAAGGGTGGATCAGTAAATTTGCTGATGACACCAAGATTGGTGGAGTAGTGGATGAGGTGGAGGGCTGTTGTAGGCTGCAAAGAGACATAGATAGGATGCAAAGCTGGGCTGAAAAATGGCAAATGGAGTTTAACCCTGTTAAATGTGAGGTGATTCATTTTGGTAGGACTAATTTAAATGTGGATTACAGGGTCAAAGGTAGGTTTCTGAAGACTGTGGAGGAACAGAGAGATCTTGGGGTCCATATCCACAGATCTCTAAAGGTTGCCACTCAAGTGGATAGAGCTGTGAAGAAGGCCAATAGTGTGTTAGCTTTTATTAACAGGGGGTTGGAGTTTAAGAGCCGTGGGGTTATGCTGCAACTGTACAGGAACTTGGCGAGACCACATTTGGAATATTGTGTGCAGTTCTGGTCACCTCACTATAAGAAGGATGTGGAAGCGCTGGAAAGAGTGCAGAGGAGATTTACCAGGATGCTGCCTGGTTTGGAGGGTAGGTCTCATGAGGAAAGGTTGACAGAGCTCGGGCTGTTCTTTCTGGAGCGGAGGAGGCTGAGGGGAGACTTAATAGAGGTTTATAAAATGATGAAGGGGATAGATAGAGTGAACGTTCAAAGACTATTTCCTCGGGTGGATGGAGCTATTACAAGGGGGCATAACTATAGGGTTCGTGGTGGGAGATATAGGAAGGATATCAGAGGTAGGTTCTTTACGCAGAGAGTGGTTGGGGTGTGGAATGGACTGCCTGCAGTGATAGTGGAGTCAGACACTTTAGGAACATTTAAGCGGTTATTGGATAGGCACGTGGAGCACACCAGGATGATAGGGAGTGGGATAGCGTGATCTTGGTTTCAGATAAAGCTCGGCACAACATCGAGGCCCGAAGGGCCTGTTCTGTGCTGTACTGTTCTATGTTCTAGAAGCAACAGGAGTCAGAGCTTATTCATAACTGACGCCAATAGTAATGGGCAGTGTTTTTTATACACATACCAGTGGTCAAATTATATTGTTGAATATTCAGTTATTATAAACACCATCTCACACAAAATAACAGGAATCAGGGTAAATCCCCAGTGTTTTTAAGAATAAGATCATTAACAATAATAATGTACAGCGCGGGACATTCAAAAAACACAACTTCAGTTCATACAGAAGGCAAAATTCTATTGATGCTGTAAATCTGAAATATAAATAAAATATGTTGGAAACTCTCAGCAGGACAGGCAGCATCTGTGAAGAGAGAAACCGATTTAGTTTCAGTTCAATTAGCTAAAATCAGAAATTGGAAATTAAATTGTTTTAAGTGACAGGGAGCTGGTTGGACGGGTGACAAGGAAAGAACAAAATGGAAGTGCCGGAGTGATTAAATGACAAAAAGGATGATGGTGAAAGGGAAGAGCACAGGATTCCCACGTCCTTACCCTGAGTCACAGGGAGGGACATGGGATGGTCAGTGGCTCAGGAATGGAGTGTGTGGTGGGGATGAAGATGATGAGAGAGAAACCTTTTTCACACTGCCAGTGGTTCAGGTCTGGAATTCACAGCCGGGAAGTGTGGTGGAGGTCGGCTGAATCGAAGCAGTCAAAAAGGAATTAGATGATTATTTGAATATAAACAATGAGCGAGGATACGAGAAAAAGGCTGGAGAATGACACAAATTCCTAATGCTAATTTGATGAGCTGGTGCAGACACGATGGGCCAAATGGCCTCATTGTGCACCGTAAGAATTCTGTGAAGATATTGGTTGGAAATGTATCGATATTTCAACTGGAAGTTGGTGGTGTTGCAGTGTGGACAGTGTTAGAAGCCATAGTCCTCAATGAAATATTAATATTTCTCTCCAATAGAGAGAGACAATTTGTTACATGTAGCTTCAGGGACACAACTTAGTAAATGTGGGGCAATGGGAGGAGGTGGGACTCCATGAACCCCACAGCGGTAAGAGGACCAAACCCTCAACATTAGCGTCATTCTACATCACACTCGAGACACCGAGCCAACTGAACTAACCAACTCCACACTATTGCCAGAACGGGCACATAAATATCTGACAGGTGAGGGGAATCCGTCCACTCAGGCAGCACAGGCAGAATCACAGAATTGTTACAGAGCAGGAGGAGGCCATTCGGCCCATTGTGTCTGCACTGACTCTCCGAATGGGCAACTCACTAAGTGTCATTCCCCCACCTTCCCCCAAAACCCTGTGCATTCCAGAGCTTAACCACTGTCTGCAGGGGAAGGCCCCATTCAGGCAAAGCTGGCACCAGATTTAAAGGCAGACAGCAGCACTTTTAAAGGCTCTGAAGGGAGCAGTGAGGGAGCCCTGGTTAATGAACAAAGGGCTGAAATGGCAGAAGGCAGATTAAACCCAATACGCTGACACTTCCCTGGAAATTCTCACGGCTATATCGGTTTGGAGGGAGGTTCTGTTCCCTCAGGACTGGAGGAGGAGGAGACCGGTCACATCAACCCATGCAACTCTGGATAGAAACTGCCGAGGGCCAGAGCAGGCAGCACGTGGCTGCAGTGAGGCAAAAGGATCAATAACCTGATATGTTCTGACAAGGTGAGCGTTAAACTTACAGGCTGATGTGTGAATAAGGATGAAAGAGAAATTGTGGAAAGAACATCTCCACCCAGACACTGGCAATGTCTAAACAGCAGCATCAATCTTCAGGAACATGTCAGCCTCTCTGAGAAGGGTTCCGGTCGGTCAGAGATGACTGCTGCACTGCCGACCCTGAGTGACCATTCTGGTGGTCCCATGATGGGCAGTCTGGCAGCACCATAGGCTTGTGTGTGTCTCTGATGGGTGAGTAACAATGGAAATTTATGTGCTTGTAAAAGAGGGAACACAGCGTCAGAGAAGGAGCCAAGAGTGACAGTGTCTGGATTGTGTCATCCTTATGCCAATGGAAGATGCAGTGCTGGAGCTGGGAGACCTGGAGGCTGGGTGGGCAATCGCTGATGGTGAGATGGGTTGTGGATCCAGAGAGAGAGTGAGTGAGTGAATGGATAGGCACAGGAGAGACTCTGCTGCTCTAGTCCATAATTTGGCAATTGTTTTTTTCACCATTGATCACATGGAGCTCTGGATGAGGAACAGTCTCCAGGACATGTTGGAATGTGCATTACCCGCTAACATTCTTCACTCTCTCACAAATCAACAGCTGCTGCGAGAGGGAGACAAGTGTCCACCTTGGAAGAAGAGGAGGTGTTCACAGAGGGTGCTCTGTCACATTATTCCCCATAACCTCCACCAGAGCTGATACTGCCTCACACGATTAGCGAAGAGATTGCAATCTGGCAGCACAGAGCAGTACACACAAACCCGAGCAGCTGATGGAGGCAGCAATAGCTGAGTTCTCTCACACTCTTGAATGGACAGGTCATTGTCAGCTTCAGGTCGATGAAATGTGACTGGAGTCTTTAACAAGGTGGCAGATACTGGAGCTGCAGTGTAAGATATTTTAACATCCAGTGGAGTTTCCAAAGGCTCTGTGTATCCACACACAAAGGATGGAGTCAATCCAGGCCAGCAGTGTTACCATGTCTCAGGTATGAGCACAAATAGCATCCTCCACAGAGAGATTGGTGACCTTCATGGAGAGTCACATCCAGCCTATCACCCACAGGAAATACACATGAACCTGCAGGTTCTCACCAACTCCATGAGCTCTGTGGAACACGGTCTGCGGGAGGGGTGGGAAAATGTGCCTGGAGTCACTGTCAGGACCTCCCCAGCTGAGCAGGGAGGGTCCAGTTTGCCCTGAATGGATAGAGGAGCGGCTGCCTGCAGCATTGGGGAGCTCCTCTCAGGATGCCCCTGGTGTGGGCAGTGGGTCCTCTTCTGCTCCGACTGGAGGTCTGTGACCAGTGATTGTCGAGCGGTGTTCATTCATCCGTTGTCTCAGCGTCTGCATAGTTTCCCCAATGTACATTGTACAGCGTCTGCATAGTTTCCCCAATGTACATTGGGGAAACTATGCAGACGCTGTGACAACGGATGAATGAACACTGCTCGACAATCACCAGGCAAGACTGTTCTCTTCCTGTTGGGGAGCACTTCAGCGGTCACGGGCATTCGGCCTCTGATATTCGGGTAAGCGTTCTCCAAGGCGGCCTTCGCGACACACGACAGCGTAGAGTCGCTGAGCAGAAACTGATAGCCAAGTTCCGCACACACGAGGGCGGCCTCAACCGGGATATTGGGTTCATGTCACACTATTTGTAACTCCCACAGTTGCGTGGACCTGCAGAGTTTCACTGGCTGTCTTGTCTGGAGACAATACACATCTTTTTAGCCTGTCTTGATGCTCTCTCCACTCCCATTGTTTTGTTTCTTAAAGACTTGATTAGTTGTAAGTATTCACATTCCAACCATTGTTCATGTAAATTGAGTCTGTGTCTTTATAAGCTCTGTTTGTGAACAGAATTCCCACTCACCTGAAGAAGGGGCTTGGAGCTCCGAAAGCTTGTGTGGCTTTTGCTACCAAATAAACCTGTTGGACTTTAACCTGGTGTTGTTAAACTTCTTACTGTGTTTACCCCAGTCCAACGCCGGCATCTCCACATAATGCAAACACTTGCAGCCCATCCCCAATTGCCTTTGAGAAGGAGGTGGTGAGCCATCTTCTTAAATTCTGCAGAACATCTGGTACAAAACCGTTAGGAAGGGACATCCGGGATTATGATCAATGATGGAAAAGCAATATATTCCAAGTCAGAATGGTGTGTGGTTTGGAAAGAAATCTGAAGCTGGTTGGTGTTCCATCCTTCTGATATCCTTGCCCATCTCGGTGATGGATAGTGCCTGTTTGGATGATGCTGGCTCAGGAACCTTGGTGAGCTGCTACATTCCATCTTGTATGTGGTAAAATACTGCCACTGTGCGTCAGTGGTAGAGACAGTCAATGCTTAGTTTGGTGAATAGCCAGCTGATCCAGTGGGCTCCTTTTCCATGGATGAGCTTCTTCAGTGTTTTTGAAGCTGCAGTCAATCCAGCAAGATGAGCAGATTCCATCACACTGCTGACTTGTGCCTTGGAGATGGTGGGCAAAAATTTGGGAGATAGGACGCGAGTTCCTCATGTCCGAATTCCCAGACTGTGATCTACCCTTGGAGCCATAGTGTTTAGAGTTCAGTGACTGTTCAATGGTCCCAGTGCGCCCCCACCACTCGGGATGGACGAGGATTCAGCGATGGTGCTGACATTCAATGTAAAGGGAATATATTTAGATTCCCGTCTGTTGGAGATGGTCCTTGGCTGGCATTTGTGTCGTGAAACATTACTTGCCATTCATCAGGTTAAGCCTGAACGTTCTTCAGACCTTAAGACGCCTGCTCTGTTGAAGAGTCATCCTGATTCGAAGGGTTAGCTGTTCTCTCTCCACAGAAGCTGTCAAACATGCTGAGCCTTTCCAGAATTTTCTGTTTTGTTCAGATCTTGCTGTTTATGGGCATGGACTGCTTCAGTCTCTGAGGAATTGTGAACAGTACTGAGCATCGTGCAATCATTAGTGAGCATCCTCACTTCTGACATTATAATGGAAGGAGGGTCATTTATAAAGCAAATTAAAGGTGGTTGGGCTTTGGACATCACCCTGAGGAACTCCTGCAGTGATGTTCATGAGGCACTGGAAGGATGACACCTTTTCTGACGATCAAGAGCAGACTGATGGAGTAGCAATTCATCAGATTGGATTTGCCCTGCTTTGTTCCACATTGTCCGGTAGATCCAGTGTTGTAGCTGTACTGGAACAGTTTGGCCAGGGGAATGGCTAGTTATGGAGCACAATTCTTCAGTACCATTGCTGGGCTACTGCCAGGCTGACAGATTTTGCAGTACGCGGTGCCTTCAGTCATTTCCTAACCTCACATGCAGTGAATTAAATTATCATCTGTAATGTTGGGGACCTCAGGAGGAGGCTGAGATTAATCATTCTACTCAGCACTTCTGGCTGAAGATGGCACTGATGCTCTGGGTTCCCTCATCAGTAATGATGGAATTCTTGTGGCATGTTTATAGAATCATAGAATTCCCACAGTGTAGAAGGCGGCCCTTTGGCCCATCGCGTCTTCACCAATTCGTTGAAAGAATATCTTACTCAGGCCCTATCTCTGTAACTCCACATATATGGCCCACTAATCCCCTAACCTACACACCCTGACACACCTAGGGACAACTTAGTGTAGCCAATCAACCGAACGTGCACATCTTTGGACTGTGGGAGAAAATAAGAGGACCCTGAGGAAACCCACACAGACACTGGGAGAACGTGCAAGCTCTACACATAAAGTCACCCAAGGCCGGAATTGAACCCTGGTCCCTGGCGCTGTGAGTCAGCAGTGCTAACCACTGTGCCACCTTGTCACCTAATGTAACCGGCATGTCCAATATTTGTGGCATGTCTAACACTACTTATGACTGGATATGGCAAGACAGCAGATCTCTGATCTGATCCATTGGTTTTGGTGTGATTGAGCTCGGTCTATCACATGCTCCGTCCGGTCTGTGGTCTGGTGGCCGTGTGCTGGAGCTTCACCAGGTTCACATCTCATTTTTAGATAAACCCAAGTCTAATTTGTTAGTATATATAAAGAAAATTAGTTGTAGTAACACAGTACTGGTTGCTGGAGAAAGCCACTGTCAGCTTCCTATAAATGAAAAGGTACAGTTCACCTCTCCTGCCGGTTTCCTGTCACTTCGATAACTTCATATCCAGGCTGCCTTTGTCTCTTTTATTTCATGGTCTCCAACTTTGCTGCCAAGCTTATTATGTGTCTACTAATCGCGGACAGTGTTTTTAATAACAGGAATACTGATAGCAATGGTATATTTAGTATCATTATTTGTGTTCTTAAAAACAATGTCCATTATTAATAGGGACATCATTCAGACTATTCTGCACTGTGATTATTGCCATTGCCAGCTGAGCCTTGAACTGCTGAGCTGTAAGCTCTGGAATTCTCTTCATAAACCTCCCCACCTCGATCGCTGCATTCTCTTTTAAGATGCTCCTTAAGCTCCGTTTAACACAAATTTGAGTGTGGATCCCTCGGGATAAAACTCATCAGAATTCCATGTAATTTGTAATCTGCCTCACCGATATACTGCAGTTTTCCATGTTTAATCAAACTGAGAAGCCGACAGACATAAACATCGATAATCTGAATGACAAATTAAACTAAACTGAACATGCGACCAGCCATGTCGGTTAATTCTATAAACATTTAATTGTTTTGTCCATCTTTTTTATTCTCATGAATGGTTTTGAGAATAATTATAACTGATTAGTTAATTCTTTCACTCCTGAATCTCACAGTTTATTGTAACTCAGGTTCAGACACATGACTGGTTTGTACTGAGAGCAGAGATGAGAATATCTGAGGCTGTTACTCTCCAAACTGGAGATCAGAAAGAGAAAGATTTCAGGAATCAGAGTGAATCCGTGGTGTTTAACACGCACACTGACAGGAATGATGTGGAATGGTTATTAATGACACTATTACTGACACTGATAATAATTTACAGTGTCAGACATCAACTGATTATTAACAATCTCGCACAGTCTGATACTTACTGCAGTTTCTGTGTTTTACATTCTGGATTCCTCAGAGCCGCAGACAATAGTTTCACTCCTGAATCTCCCACTTTATTGACACCCAGACTAAATGGAGAAAGTGGGAAACACATTAAATTCAGATTAATGTTCAGCAGAAAAAATAGCTGGATCTATTTTTGTGTCAGAAACGTAGCACCAGTGGTGACCTGATTCAAGTTACGATATTATATCTCACCCAAGTTGATCTTTCTCTACACCCCAGCTGTGACTGTAACACTGCATTCTGGACTCTTTCCTTTCCTTCCCTATGTACGGTATGTTTTGGCACTAATAAATGTGACAATATATTAGACAATATCAAACCCTTTCTGTTGAATGGAAAAGGCAATAGTCAGCATTGAAAAATGATGAACAATTAACTCCCACTGGTTTGCCTACTGGGGGAAACCACTTTTACACCTCTCAAAATGTATATTTTGTTTAATTGTCCATGGGATATGGGTGTCGCTGGCTAGACCAGCATTTATTTCCCACTGCTAATGGCCCAAGAGGAGGTGATGCCGACATCCTGTGAACAAGCAAGGAACGTTTAAACATGTCCCACATTCTGGTCTCATTTCCTGATCATCAGAATTACCCTCCTGAATCTCACTGACCCTGCCAAGTTTCTGGAAATTCAAATCATTTCTGCTGTTACATAAATCCAGGATTTTATGAGAATTGTACATTTTACTGAGAGTTAAATGATAAAGCTGTGAGAGTGGATCCCTCGGGATTCCCTGCACTTCTTAACTATTGACATTATAACATCTGTATAATATCTCAGGGTGAGTTAAAGTGTGAAACTGTGCTAACTGTTGCTTTAAGATCCATCCCCTAGATTTTATACAACCAGGAAAGATTATTCTCCCATTTGAAAGTTGAAATGTTTCTGTTTGATTAGTTTATAGGGGAGGGGTGTCTCCCGCTACATTCCACAGTAAACAGGCTCTACATTTTCTGCAGGTATGGCTAGTGTTCTATCTCCGGGAAATACCGGGAGTTCCCTCTTCCCAGTAGATCCTCACATAGGAAAAGGATTATCCGAAAATCCTGTTTCATATCACTGACGGGTTGACTGGAGATTTTCCAGCAACAGGTTTCCTCATTCAGGAAATTCTGGTTTCCTCGGCTCAGATGTAAGCTCTGCAGTCCTGCCACATTTAGTTGTGAATGATAGTGGACGATGAAACAACAGAAGGAGGAGGCTCCACAAATATCCCATCCTCATGATGGAGGAGACTCGCACATCAGTGCAAAAGATATGGTTCAAATATGAGTAACTAACTTCAGTGGCTGAACCATCCAAAGGGCCACAACATCACAGATATCAGCTCATTCCATTCACTCCACGTCAAGAAATAGTTAAAGATAATGGATACTGCAAAGACCACAGATCTTGACAATATTCCAGTAACTGTACTGAAGATTACTGCTCCAGAAGTTGCTCTGTTCCTCGCCAAGCTGTTCCAGTAGAGCTACAACACTGATGTTTACCCAAAATAGTGGGAAATTGCCCAGATATGACCGTAAACAAAAAGGAGAGAACAAATCCAATCTGTCCATTTACCACCCCACCAGTCTACTCTCGATCATCAACAGAGGAAGGCGTCATCGAGACTATCAAGCAGCACTTAATTAGCAATGACCTGCTATCTGACTTGAAGCTAGTGCTTAATCAGGGTCACTCAGTCCCCTA
This sequence comes from Mustelus asterias, assembly GCF_964213995.1. Lineage (NCBI taxonomy): Eukaryota > Metazoa > Chordata > Chondrichthyes > Carcharhiniformes > Triakidae > Mustelus > Mustelus asterias. Next base: position 766,929 of record NW_027590159.1, read on the forward strand.
CCTCATTACAGCCTTGATGCAAACACGGACAACAGAGGTGAACTCAGGATGTGAGATGAGAGTGTCTGCCCTTGACATCAAGGCAGCAAATGGCTACATGTAGCAAAAAGGAGCCAGAGGAAAACTGAGGTCAATGGAAATGAGAGAAAAAACCTCCCTGCCGGTTGGAGCAACACCAGCACAAAGGAAGTTAGTTATGGTTGTTGGACCATCTACAAGATGCAGTGCAACAACTCACCATGGCTCGTTACACAGCACTGTCCAGTCTTGTGATGATTTCTATCCCTGGAAGGACAAGGGCAGCAGATGAATGGAAACATCACCTGGAAGTTCCCTTCCAAGATACACACCATCCTGACTTGGAAACATATCACCGTTCCTTCACAGTGACCGGGTCAAAATCTTGGGACTCTCTTTCTCACAGCACTGTGGGTGCACCTACACCACAGGAGTCCCGAAATGCAATTCTAGTGATATAATTGTGAGCATAGTTGCTTTCCAAGCAGTTGATAGGGGTTTAATTCCCAGATATTTCTGTTTGTTGGAGTGTGTGAAGAGAGGGTCATCTCAATTCCAGGAAATCACAGCAGGAATTTCTCAGGGCAGTGTCCTCGGCCCAACCATCTTCAGCTACTTCATCAATTAAATTTCATCCATCATAAAGTCAGAAGTGTAGATGTTTGCTGATGTCTGCACAACGTTCAGCACCATTCTCAACTCCGCAAGACAGTGATGCAGGACCTGTCCATATTTAGCAAGGCTTGAACAATATTCAAGGAACGCTGACAAGTGCCAGGCGATGACCATCTCCACCAAGAATGAATACAATCAACTCCCTTTACATTCAATGGGATTATCATCACCTGAATCCTGACGATCAGCACCTTCGATGCTACCATTGGCCAGAAACAGACTAGACATATCATTACTGTGGATTTTAGAGAAGATTAAAGGCCAGGAACTCTGCGCAGAGTAACTCACCTCCTGACTTCCAAATACATTTCCACCATCTACAAGACACACGTCAGGAATTTAATTAAATACCATCCACTTGTCTGCATGAGTGCAGCTCAAGATTCAGGAAGCTCGCCACCATCCAGGATAACTCTGCTTGTTGACTGGTGCTCCACGCTCAACATTCATTCCATCCACCAGAGAGGTACAGAGCGAGCAGTGTGTACCATATATAAGATGCAGTGCAACAACTCACCATGGCTCATTACACAGCACCTTCCAAACTTGTGATTTCTATCCCTAAGGACAAGGGCAGCAGATGAATGGAAACATCTCCACCTGGAAGTTTCCTTCCAAGATACACACCATCCTGACTTGGAAATATAGCACCATTCCCTCACAGTGACTGGGCCAACATTCTGGAACTCTCTTTCTCACAGCTCTGTGGGTGCACCTACACAGTAAGAAGTTTAACAACACCAGGTTAAAGTCCAACAGGTTTATTTGGTAGCAAAAGCCACACAAGCTTTCGAGGCTCTGAGCCCCTTCTTCAGGCCTACACCACAGGAGTCATTAAATGCAATGACAGTGATATAATAATGAGCATAGTTGCTTTCCAAGCAGTTGATACGGGTTTAATTCCCAGCTATCTCAGTTTGTTGGAGTGGATGAAGAGAGGGCCAGGAGGTAGTAACCACAACATAAAAGATTGGGTCAATCCAATTTAGTCAAGTCTGCGGCTCCAGCCTGGAGCAGTAGTGTGAAACTGAGCTGAGGGTCCGAGAGTCAGTTGTTCATTTAACTACTCTGAGCCGGCCCACGCTGAGTTCTAAAGGGAAATGGTGAATCTAATAGCGACACAGAGGAAACAAAATTCATTGGTTGGTTAAAAAAAATGCCGTTTGTGACTGGCTTTATATTGCTGTGAATTGGAGGAAGCAACAGAAAGGGTCAATGATGGTTCTGCTGTTGATGTGGTGCACATGGATATTCAAAAATCATCTGATGCAGTGACGCAACAGACTTGTGGCATAAGCTCATAAAATAAATGGGAAAGTCGCAATGTGGATACAAAATTGGATGAACAATGAATAATGGGTATTTTTCAGGCTGGAGGATGTCAGTAGTGGAGAACCCGAGAGGTCAGTATTGGGATCCTTGCTTTTCCCTGATATATATGAATGATCTAGGTAACTGCAGTATAGAGGAAAATTTCAAAGTTTGTTGATCACAGAAACCTTTGAGGCGTCGTAAACTGTGAGGAGGAGAGCTTGGGACTGAAAAACAGACAATAGTGGAGTGTACAGATAGGTGGCAGATTAAGTTCAATGCAGAGACATGCGAGGTGATACTTTCTGCTAACATGCACGAGGAAGGAATATAAAATAATCGGTAGAATAGTTAACAGAGTGCAGGAGCAGAGGGACTGGACGTATATGCACATTGATCATTGCTGTTAGCAGGCAAGTGTAGGTAGCAGTTAATAAAGAATACAGCATCTTGGGCTTTACTGCTGTGAAATAGTTTATGTTTGTAGGCATCAGATAATAATTCATGAGTTTAAGTTGAATTTGTGCTTGTGTGTTAAGAAAGAGCCAAAACTTTAATTTCACTTTGTGTTAAACAAAGCTGCCTGCCTGCGGGTTTTTTGTGTCCCTGCATTTTAATTTAAGGTTTACGACATTGTCAGAGTTATAGAGGTTAAAAAAATGGTTGCTTATATTCAGAAGTCCACAATGAATGATAGAAACACTGAGTTTCAGTTGCAACCTGTTAACCCAAGAAGCAAGATGGAGTTCACAGAGGCTGCCAGTAGAGGCAGCGCAATGCAGGGACTCAGAAAGCAGGACCCACAAGATAAATCACCGTCAGAAACCAAGGAGGAAAAGAGGAGTGCCAGGAAGGCAGAAGTCAAAGAGACAAAAATACCTGAATCTGAACAAGCGACTGCTCCCTGAAGTTAAAGAGAGGAGCAGAGAGAGGCTCCCAGTTAAAGACAGAGCTGTGAGATGCAGACATTGTAAAGTTTGCTCACGAGAATCCAGATATCTGATATATTCCTAAAGTTGGTGACACCTTCATACAGACTATGAGGCACTGGTGTCTGATGGCATGGCTGAGTATGGAGGAATAATGAAAGGAAACATTGAAATATTGGACAGGGATCCTTGGTGAAGGCATCTGAGAGAAAGCATTGAAAAGATTCCAAAAGCTGCTTTTTTTTTCTAGAGTGGAGCTTCTGGAGCGGAAGCATCAGTCCCAGTGAGACGGGTTTTCTCACATTGTTACAAACCTTTGGGGGGGATTTGAAGAAGAATCCACTGAAGTTACTTTGGGTGGCATCTGTCAATGAGTTTCAGAGAGTGGTATTTCTGAACCACAGGTGGATTGTTGGTTTACATTAACTGTGTACTTACTGAGAACATTAAAGCATAAGATCTATTTTGTAACACGTGTCATCCTTACAGATCTGCAGACATCTGTGAAGTTAGATGGGGTGGTGCATTGCAGTTATTTTTTTAACGAAGGTTTTAGTCTTTTGTTAAAAGTTAATCGACTACCTTGTTATTCTGTTCATCTACATTTCTAAACAATAAAACAATAAATAAAAGTTATGATTTACTGAGCCGGGTTTCTGCTCTTCGACCTGACTGTCCAGAAATCAGCTGGGATCATAACATTGTCAATAGGGGCATAGGGTACAAGAGCAAGGAGGCTGTGCTGAACCTGCAAAAGACATCAGTTAGATCTCAGTTCAGTGCGTCATACTTTAGGAAGGCTTAGAACACAGTGGAGAGAGCACTGAACATGTTTAAAAGATTGGCTGCAGGGATGTGAAACTTCAGACACGAGGATCGATAGGAGAGGTTGTTCACCTTGGAAGGAAGAATGCTGAGAGGACATTTGATAGAAATGTTCAAAATAGTGATGGTGCTGGAGAGAACAGGGAGCAAATCAAAATGTTGCTGCTCGGACAAGGATCAACAACAAGATTTAAAGTGATTTGCAAAAGATGCAAATACAATGTGAATAAAGCTATTTTTTTTAAAAACACAGCAAGTGATTCAGGTTTTATGAGGCTGCAGTCAGAACCATGGAACAGAAACATCGTGGGCTGCTGTAACCTAAGGGAGGTTTCTTTTCATAACTGCACACTGTGAGGTTTAATACAAGACTGAACCTCCACTGCGACCCTGACTGATGTTACCAGTTATCACATGACTTATAAAAGGACACTGTCCCGATAAAACACACACCAACTATAATACATAACAGAGGCAGCGTGCAGGAAAATAATCCTGACAATAATTAGCCCAAACTGTCAGCTGTACCGAACACAAGAGAAACAGATTTCTTTCTAGCATCATACATAATCAGATGGTTTCTGTTGGGAGAGTGAAATATCCTTTTTTAAAATTTTGTAACGAGGCCTTTACACCTCTAATTATTTAAAATTTATCCCAATAATGCTTTTATTCACTCAAGGAATGTGATCATCGCTGGTTATGCCAACATTTATTGCCCATGCCTATTTGCCCACGAGAATCTGCCTTCTTGAACCGCTGTAGTTTTATCAGAGAATCAGATTTATTACAGGTTCAGAAGGAGGCCAATCGGCCCATCATATCTGCATCTGCTCTCAAATGAGCTTTATGACTTTATGCCATTTTCCCACACTTTGTGACCATTGGACATTGTTCCAAATAAAACAGAGGCATGTTCAGTTGAGGAAGTCAAGAGGGAAACAAAGGAAATGGCTTCTCAATGAAAATATCAGGGACGAGACCAAACAGTTACCTCAATTCCTGACACTTGTGCAGAACGGGTCCCAGCCGCCGGATCCCTTCACACTGAATGTAGCATTGCTGTAGATTGAGGTGTTTTATTGTATCACAGAGTCCAATGACATGAGACAGGACCGCACAGTCAATCGGGGTCAGTCGCAATTCACTAAATGAAAGTGTTTCCACAGATCCCACTGTGTTCCGAGCCAGTGCTTTATTCTGAGACTCAAACAGGTAGTGGAATGTGTTCAGGAGCTTCCTCTTCCCAGGTGCAGTCTCTGTGTCTCCAATCTGCCCTTCAACCTTCTCCTTCACCCAGTCAATGACTCGGCAGGTTGTTTGATGAAGAAATGGACCCAGAAACTCCACCAGGGGTCGAGCTGACTGTGGGGAGGACAGACCAGCAACAAAACGGAGAAATATCTCAAATCGCCCATCTTCCTTGCTGTGGGCTTCACTGAGGAGTTTCCCGATCTCCCCGGGATCTGGAGTCAGGAATTGTGTGAGTGCAGCTACAAACTCTTGGATGGTGAGGTGTGGGAATGTGTAAACCACACTCTGGGCAGAAACATCTCTCTCCAAAAGCTCCATCAGGAACCCAGACAGGAACTGGGAAGGTTGTAGATTGTACTCAATCAAATCTTCATCTCTAAACACAATCTTCTTCTCGGAGACTCCTGTGAAGGCCATCTCACCAAGCTTCTGTAACACATCACGGGGGTTTTCAATCTCTCGGCCATGGTTTTTCAGAATGTTGTAAATATAGTACGAATATAGTTGGGTGATGGTCTTGGGAACTTGCTGCCGTTTCCTGTCTCTTTGCGTAAAGAAGGGACCCAGTGACAGAGCGAGGATCCAGCAGTAGGAAGGGTTGTAACACATGGTGTACAGGATCTCGTTCTCCTCCACGTGTTTGAAAACAGCTGCTGCCACCGTCTGATCTTCAAAAGCCTTGTTGAAATATTCCTTCCGTTCATCACCAACAAGTCCCAGGATTTCAGCCCGGACACTGATCTCAGCCTTTTCCAATAAATGTAGTGCAGTGGGGCGGCTGGTCACGAGCACTGAACATCCTGGGAGCAGCTTGTGCTGTATTAAACTGTACACAATGTCAGACACTTCACACCAGCATTCGGGATCTGTGCACATGGACTGGGGTTCTGTATTTCTCCGATTGTCAGCAAAATCAATCCTGTCCTTGAATTCATCCAAACCATCGAATATAAACAGCAATCCCTCTGGGTTCCTCCAGAGCTCTCCCAGAATATTCCCAAAGTAAGGATACTGATCCAGTATCAGATTCCTCAGATTTATTCTACAGTTAATAGTGTTCAAATCCCGGAATTTAAAATTGAAAACAAATTGAAAGTGTGGGTATATTTTCCCACTGGCCCAGTCATAAACAATCTTTTGTACCATTGTTGTTTTTCCAATTCCCGGCACTCCGCTCACTGCTGCTGAACTCCCAGATTTAAATTTTCTCTGGGAAAAGCTGCTCTGAAACAATTGATCAGTTCGGATTTTTTCCAGTTCTTTCCGGAGATCTTTCTCTCTCCATTCTTCATGGTCTTGGCCTCTTGCCAGCAGTTCATGTTCGACAAGTGTCCGATCTCGAACAGTAGAAATAACCGTTAGCTCAGCGTATCGACCAACCAGCTGGAAAATCTTAACCTTCTCCTTTATGAGGATAGTGTTCACTCTCAGTGTTTCAGTTTGTACCCGGAGTGTCTCCTTGTGTTTCTGTTGGAGATCTTCAATAAGAACGGAGAGAAAGTTAGTTCTATTGGCATTTTACAAACATCCCGGTGAAATTGACCAATCCATTAAATATTGCAGGCATTAGTTCAGTTCCAACATAGATTTTTGTACAACTGGCTTTTACAACTAATGGCCCATGGGCCAAATTCAGCCACTGAACTGTTTGTATTCAGCCTAATAAATATGGCTGGACAGCTCAGCTCTGCAGAAGTCAAATCTGATCCAAACACCGGTCTCCCTTTCTGCCTCTGCAGATCTGCAGAGTTTTTCCGCAATTTTCTCTTTTTATGTCATTTGTCATGCAACAGAATTAGCCCACAAATAAAGAAAATATGGCGAGAAAGGAGGCTGTGATTGGACAAGCAGCAAAGTGTTGAAAACTCCACTTTTCTATTTCAATTTGAACCTTACAGAGCTCGTATCACGACAGCGAATAGCAGGGTTCAGGTCAGGGCAGAGAAAGGGCGAGAATCCTGAGGAACAATTACCGCACGTGAGTGGGGTGTTTGCGTGTGCATAGATATGTGTGAGTGAGTGCACAGAGAGAGAGAGATGGAGAAAGACAGAAGCAGAGTGTGTGCGAGAGAGTGTGTGTGAGATTATGTGAGAGTGACAGAGAAGGAGAACAACTGACAGAGAGTGTGTGGGAGGGAACATGAGAGTGAAAAATTGCCTGAGACTGTGGGTGTTAAACAGAATGCGATAATAACAGAGGAAAGGTTGAGGGATAAAGGTTGTGAGACTGTGTTAGGGAGAATGACAGAGGAAGCGATGAAGAGGGAGATAGTGTGAGTGAGAAAAGGCGAGAGGATAATATTGTGAGACTGAGTAGGTGAGAGTGAGAATGTCGATGTATGTAAGATAAAGAGAGAAAATGTGAGAGCAAAACACAGAGTTATCGATGTGTGTTTGAGAAACACACAGCGTGTATGGAAGAGAGTGCGTGTGAGAGGAAGAATGAGGGTGTTGTGGGTGGACATAAGAAAGAGATTGTGAGAGTATGTGAGAAATATGAGAGAGGAAGACCATGCGAGAGATTATGTGACAGAGAATCTGTGTGTGACTGAGTGACGATGAGTCTGAGAATGTGTGTATGAGTGCATGTGTGTGAGTCTCTGTGAGGGATAGAGTGTGAGAGTGTGTGCGCAAGTGAGTGACAGTGAGTATGAGAATGTGTATGTGAGAACATGTATATAACTGTATGTGGGACAGCGTGTGTGTGTGTGTGAGAGAGAGTGTACTGTGACAGAAATTGTGCGAGAGAGTTTGTGGGAGAGGGTCCGTTGAAGAGGTTTTTTTTAATCATTTACTGGATCCAGATGTCACTGGCAAGGGTAGCATATATTGCCCATTGCCGATTGCCTTTACGATTGTGGCGATGAGCTGCCTTCTTGAAGTCAAGGAACCGAACAGCACGTCTTTCGGGCTATGGGAGAAAAACGGAGCACCCGGAGGAAAACCATGCAGGCGCAGGGAGAACGTGCAGACTCCACATAGACAGTAACCCAAACCAGGAAAAGAACCCGTGTCCCTCGCCTGTGAGGCAGCATAGAGGGAGCAGCTGGAAAATGCAAGGTTAAAACAGAAGTTTAGTGAAGCAAAACTTGAAACTGACATGTGGCCTTAGAAGTTGAACAATATAATGATATGCAAGTGTCACGGGTGAGTCACTTTCATACACACTGTGAGAAGGACGATAATGAGAAAGAGAGCTGTGATAGAGAGGGATGCAGCTAACAAGAATTTGGGGAGATAGTGCAGAAATATAGTAAATTCGAGGCAACTGTGAAGTGAAACACAGAACACAATCAAAAACTGTCTAACGACACAACATGTCAGAAGGAGATAGAGGCTGACATAGAGAGTGATAAATTGGTGTCTCTATTCTCAGCTCAAATGGTATGATGTGCAGTTTTGAGAACCATGGGGTGGATGGAATCAGTGATAAATTGAATTATTGAATTTGCTACTGTCGCCTATGGTGGGTTGTTTTACACATTTGGGAACATAGAGCTGGATGAAGACAGCGACAGGGGCGGAGATATGGTGTGCATTCGGTGGAACCATCAGGTCCACTTGCACCGATGATCACGACCCTCACATAGACCACAAATAAACCCAAGGGGCCATTTGCACCAAAACAAATAAGTGAGCAAGTGATTGCACGATGTTACAGGACTGGGAGGGGAAGGAACTATGTCCCTACACATCATCTGGAAATGTTGTAAACAAATTGGCAAGAGGCAAATGCTAGGGTAGGTTCATACCGATCCACTGCTGTGCTGGAAATTGGTGGGAGGCTCAGGTCATAGATAAAACAGATCACGGCTGTATGGCTAAGCTAACTAACAATCTGGAAAAAGGCTTTGAATCACAGCATTCTGAATGCACATTTAAAACACAATATGCTTTGATAAGGAAACTTGTGTTTGAGTAAGTTTCTGTGTTGTGTGACAGGTCCGTGTGATTTTTCTTGCCAGCAAATCTGTGCCTCCTGTCTGTGGCATTGAATTGTGCTGGTTAACCCTCTGTGATTTGGTTCCATTAGCTGGTTTCAAGTTTCTTGGTAAATGCCTGCAGTTATATGTCGAAATAGGTTGAGTCAGGAGAAGATAATTGTGATAAAATGATACAGGAGTTTTTGAAGCACCTGCTTTGTTTTGGCGGGTGAGTGGTGATGATGGGACAATAAATATAATTATTTACACTTTGGTTTAACTTCAAAGACTATCTATGGCTTAGAGAGATTGACTATTAAACCAGAAAGGCATTGTTTATAATTTCTTCAGAATTTACCTTTAGCTTTGAGGATAATTGCAGTTTTTGTAGAAAGAAGAATGATGACTCCTGTCTGAACCTATTCCCTTATTTTATTTTAATATTCTATTTTCAGTTATAAATCGTTAACAATGAATGAAAGCAAAGTTTAATGCTGTGCAGAGGATATGTGAATGCGAGGCATCCATGCTCGATGAGTCTGTGTGTCTAATAAAACACTGGTATGGATTTTACTTTGCTGTCTTGGTAGCTTTAATGTTTTGTTTCCCTTAATTACGATTTTGTAATAAAAGTTTCAATAAACAGTTTATAATCAAATGTGGGTCATGAGTAGAATGAAAAATGAAATTTATAACCAGGCAAAACTTTGAAATTCCTTAATCCTGGGCACGGTTGCTGATAACTTATTTGTATTTTTTTTAAACGGGCAGTGATGATGTAACTACTTTTGAAAACTTTTGTTCTTTTTTCATTTCCAACGAGCAAAAACTTAACAATTCTCTGTTTAAATTTATTGCACATCTCATATACGGATTGCGATTTTTTATTGAGAGCAGATTTTAGCTTTCAGTTTTTCTCAAATGGACAGATATATCTGGACTGTATTAGCTAACTTGGCTCCAAGCCAAATGTATATTTTGTGTTTTCTTCAAATATATAGCTCATGAAGCACAAGACAATAAGGAAGTCGACCAGCTTCAAGACTTCAAGACTGTTTATCACAACATAATGATAATTGGGGATGCAAAGGCTTTGTCTTTTTGCAGAAAAGGTGAACACATTTAAACTAATTTGTTACCCTTTGAATTAAAGTATTTGTGATTAAATTCACTTAACTTCCATTTCAACTCGGGCACTGCTGCATCTGATAATTTAACCCTTCTCTTAAAACTGCCATCCCTGGATATTTAACTGTTTAAATAAATTGATTGTATGGATATTAGCAACTCGTATTTAAGAAGTTACATACTGTTTAAGAGGCTAATAAGCATTTTTTAAAATTGTTTTTAAGGAACAAAGAGTAATATGATTTAGTCTATAGGTTTTGTTTTTGAGTTTCGAGACCTTTTTGTTGTTCGAAAAGTGATGAGTTAAACATATTCTCAGCTTATGGTCAATTTGAATCTTGGCCTCAATTTCTAAAGGTAATATGAAGTGTTTTGTGTGTTATGCATGCGGAGTAATGTTAATGTAAACTCAGCTAACATATACAGAGGCATGAAAAATATGTTGCTGAATTTATACTCAATTAAATGCTAATATGTCAGAAATTAATGACTGTAAAGTAATTTTACAATAACACTTTAGGGCTGTTATGTGTTCAGGAACGAGGTGATCTGCAGATAGGAAGACAAAGTTAAATATTGGGAATGACAATGAAGTTGCAACAGATGATAAGATTTTTCCATCATTTAATTGTCTGCAGTTATGGAATGGAATTCAAAAGCTTAAAAGAAGAATAAAATACAGAGTTTGCGCCAATCACGCTATTCACGAACTAAAGGAAAAACAGTTAAGGACAGTAGAAGGGAAAGCTGGTGGGTACCACATTAGCAGAATTCTATCAAAGAGACAAGATAATTGCTTGCTCCTTCCCCATATGCCAATGTGCCACCCCTATTCAAAAAGGGATGGAGGCAAAAAGCAGGTAGCTATCGGCCGAATAGCCGAACATCTATTGTGGAAAAAGATTGGAATCAATTATTATGGAAGCAATAGCAGCAGATTTGTAAAATTATAATCTAATTAAACAGCATCACCATGGCTTCATGAAAGGGAAATATGTCTGACTAATTTATTAGACTTTTTCGAGGAATTCTCAACCAGAGTGGAGAGAGGGGCAGCAGTAGATGTGTTGTATTAGGACTTCCAGAAGGCGTTTTACAAGGTAAGTCAAAAAAGTTCAAGATATTAGATATGAGCCCATGATGTTTGAGGCAGTGTATTGGTATGGATCGAGGACTGGATAATGGGCAGGAAACCGCGAGTGGCATAAAGGGTTCCTTTTCAGGTTGGTGACCTATCAACAGTGGGTTTACACAAGGATCAGTGCGGGACTGCAAATCTTTACAATATATAATAATGACTTGGATGAAGGAAATTAATGTTTTGTAGCCAAATTTACAGACAATACAAAAATAGGTGGAAAGGCAAGATGCAAGATGGATTCAAATAACCTATAAATATTTTATTGTCAGCTAAGTTAAGCTAAGCTAAGTTAAGCTAAGCTAAGTTAAGCTAAGCTAAGTTAAGCTAAGCTAAGCTAAGTTAAGCTAAGCTAAGTTAAGCTAAGCTAAGTTAAGCTAAGCTAAGTTAAGCTAAGCTAAATTAAGCTAAGCTAAGCCCCTTAAGAATGAGAACTCATTTCATTGAGACAGATAGGATTCTTAAGGGGCTTGTCAGGCTAAATGCTGAGAGAAGGTTTCCAGTCATGGGAGACTCTAGGACAAGAATGCATAGACTTCGAATAAAGGGACGCCAATTAAAGACTCTTCTCCCACAGGGCTGTGAGTCTTTGGAACTCTTTTCCAGAGAGAGCTGTGGCGGAAGAATTATTGCGTATTTTTAAGGCTGAGAAACATATTTTTGATCAGCAAGGGAATCAAGGGTTCTGGCAAATGGCGGGTAAGTAGACATGAGGAATGTCAGATCAGATGATTCTATTGAATGGCTGAGCAGGCCCAAGGAGCTGAACAACCGACGTCTGTTTTTCTTATGGTCTTATGTTCTCATGATCTTATGAGGGGCAGCACGGTGGCACAGTAGTTAGCACTGCTGCCTCACAGCACTAGGGATCCGGGTTCGATTCCCAGCTTGGGTCACTGTGTGCGTGGAGTTTGCACATTCTCCCTGTGTCTGCGTGAGTTTCCTCTGGGTGCTCCGGTTTCCTTTCACAGTCCAAATATGTGGGTGAAGTGGATTGGCCTTGCTAAATTGCCAATTAGTGTCAGGGTGCGTAACTAGTGTAAGTGCATGGGGTTATGGGGATAGGACCTGGGTGGGATTGAGGTCGGTGCAGACTCGATGGGCCGAATGGCCTCCTTCTGCACTGTAGGATTCTATGATCTATGATGTATGATCTTGTATATCCCAGCGTAAAAGCCTTGTGTGGATTTAAAACAGACAAACATCTGAATTGTACAATGGAAATCCGAACCCTCGATATTGACAGTGTCCAAGTTCCTTATAAGGGAAACGGGGAATATTGTATTACCAGCTAATTGAAAGAATAGGAATATGGCTGTGAGAGTTTTTCCCATTGCTAACACCATCCCTTGCTTTAAAACCCAGATCCCATCATGCTGAGGCCACCTCAAGCTGGTCGACAGAGATAAACTGGAAGAAAACATTGGTAATGTCACTGAAGAATCAAACAGTACTTTGGGCAATTACGATGATAAGTGTGAAACTAACATTGTAATTTTACATAAAGACTGGCAATGGATCAAGAAACAAATACAATTCACCAAACTATTGCCCAAGTCATTCAACAAAGAGGGGAAACCAGGCAACTGATTGCAGCAACAAACGGAACCAACTGGTGAGAGGAATTTTGGAATTGGGGTGCGAAAGTACAAATACATCAATGGATAAGAATTACTTTCCATGTTGCAATTATTGTTGTAGTTTCGACGCTAAAGTAACAAATACATACTTTGATCATTTGAATTCTGGAGAGATGAAATGGAAAATAAGTTAGAAACACAATTGTACATCAGAAAGCCCGAACTACTGATCAATATACTTCGAATGTAACATGACATGGATTTAAGTATCTGCTTAAACAGGGTGTGGACGGAGAAAGAACGGCTACGACAATGACTTAACAAGAATAATGGCAACAGTGACTGTTAAAAGGGTATTCTCGCTGGGAGAGAAGCATGCTGGGATTTTTATTCAACATATAGATTAAAACCAGGTTTCGGTCGTAAAGAGACTGTGGTCTGGGAGCTGTGTTCTGAAATTCCTGTATTGGCCCAGATAAGGGAAGTTGTTTACATTAACAGAAACACTGCGTCACTGATTTATATAGCTGCTATGTATGGGATATATAAAATGAACTAAGCGTAAAGGTGTCTTTCAAAAGTGATTTCAGTGGATGTTCGAGCCATGTGATCGGTTTCTGGTTACACAATTGGCTGGATGACAGAATCTTCCGGAGGCGAACGGAGAATTGTGGATAAAAAGCCATGTGGGTCCTTTGTTTGGCAGCGATAACTCAAAGAGACCGACCATCGCAAGTAGACTTGTACCCTGAAGGATGCTTCAGAGAAGGGGAAAATAGATTCTACATCGAGGATATTTCTTGGCCAATGTTTTCCTCAACTGGGTAGTATCTATTTTCAGTTTAATAGTTAAAGTTGACGTTTAGTTAAAGTTGATGTTCAGTTAAAGTTAAAGTGCAGTTTAAGAATTAAAGTTCAGTTGAAAGTTGATGTTCAGTTAGTTAAAGTAGAGTGAAGATTTAATGAGTTGCAACTGTTTATGTTTGAATTGGTACGAGAAGTGTAAAATAAAGCAATAATTGAATTGCTGTCCTGGTTTGTCTCATTAAATGAAATGCTTGGAATGTGTTTATATTAAAGCTGCATGACAAGAGTGAGGTTTGATGAGGCGCAACTGTGCTCCAGTTCGCTAATGCTCAATTGATCAAAGAGGGACTAACAGCGAAATGTCTGCAGAGCATGATGGGAAAAAGGTCAACTTTGCGCAAACCAGAAAACTGCTGCAATTAAGGAACACGAGCAATAAACAGAGGCCGTCAGGATCTATAATTGGGTAATACAGGTAAGACAAGAGCATTTTACGGGACAAGTGGATCCTTAATGAGAGAGAGTATGCGAGCGAGAGCGAGTGAGCAGAATGTGTGGGTGTGACTTAGAAGTGGTGAGAAACATAGTTTGAAAAATGGTATGAGAGAATGAACATGAGAAAGTAAGTTTGAGAGAGAGAGAAAACCTGTGAGAGAGGTGATGAAGGTGTGAGGGAAAGTGTGAAAGAGTGAGTGAGTTTGAAAGTGCGTGAATGTGTGTGAGATGGAGGATGTGATAGAGAGAGTGAGTGAATGAGTTAAGGAGTGAGAGTGTGAGAGAGAAAGTGATGGAGATTGTGAAGGAATCAACAGGAGAGGGCGCGCGTGACAGAGAGAGGGCGCGCGTGACAGAGAGAGGGCCCGCGTGACAGAGAGAGGGCGCGCGTGTGAGAGAGGGCGCGCGTGTGAGAGAGAGAGGGCGCGCGTGTGAGAGAGAGAGGGCGCGCGTGTGAGAGAGAGAGGGCCCGCGTGTGAGAGAGGAGAGGGCGCGCGTGTGAGAGAGGAGAGGGCGCGCGTGACAGAGGAGAGGGCGCGCGTGACAGAGGAGAGGGCGCGCGTGACAGAGGAGAGGGCGCGCGTGTGAGAGGAGAGGGCGCGCGTGTGAGAGGAGAGGGCGCGCGTGTGAGAGGAGAGGGCGCGCGTGTGAGAGGAGAGGGCGCGCGTGTGAGAGGAGAGGGCGCGCGTGTGAGAGGAGAGGGCGCGCGTGAGAGAGGAGAGGGCGCGCGTGAGAGAGGAGAGGGCGCGCGTGAGAGAGGAGAGGGCGCGCGTGACAGAGAGAGGGCGCGCGTGACAGAGAGAGGGCGCGCGTGTGAGAGAGGGCGCGCGTGTGAGAGAGAGAGGGCGCGCGTGTGAGAGAGAGAGGGCGCGCGTGTGAGAGAGAGAGGGCCCGCGTGTGAGAGAGGAGAGGGCGCGCGTGTGAGAGAGGAGAGGGCGCGCGTGACAGAGGAGAGGGCGCGCGTGACAGAGGAGAGGGCGCGCGTGACAGAGGAGAGGGCGCGCGTGTGAGAGGAGAGGGCGCGCGTGTGAGAGGAGAGGGCGCGCGTGTGAGAGGAGAGGGCGCGCGTGTGAGAGGAGAGGGCGCGCGTGTGAGAGGAGAGGGCGCGCGTGTGAGAGGAGAGGGCGCGCGTGAGAGAGGAGAGGGCGCGCGTGAGAGAGGAGAGGGCGCGCGTGAGAGAGGAGAGGGCGCGCGTGACAGAGAGAGGGCGCGCGTGACAGAGAGAGGGCGCGCGTGTGAGAGGAGAGGGCGCGCGTGTGAGAGGAGAGGGCACGCGTGTGAGAGGAGAGGGCGCGCGCGCGTGCCAGGAGAGGGCGCGCACCCGCGCGCCAGGAGAGGGCGCGCCCGCGCGCCAGGAGAGGGCGCGCCCGCGCGCCAGGAGAGGGCGCGCCCGCGCGCCAGGAGAGGGCGCGCCCGCGCGCCAGGAGAGGGCGCGCCCGCGCGCCAGGAGAGGGCGCGCCCGCGCGCCAGGAGAGGGCGCGCCCGCGCGCCAGGAGAGGGCGCGCCAGGAGGGGGCGCGCCCGCGAGCCAGGAGAGGGGGCGCCCGCGCGCGCCAGGAGAGGGGGCGCCCGCGCGCGCCAGGAGAGGGGGCGCCCGCGCGCGCCAGGAGAGGGGGCGCCCCCGCGCGCCAGGAGAGGGCGCGCGCGCGCGCCAGGAGAGGGCGCGCGCCAGGAGAGGGGGCGTCCGCGCGCGCCAGGAGAGGGGGCGCCCCCGCGCGCCAGGAGAGGGCGCGCGCCAGGAGAGGGGGCGCGCACGCGCGCGCCAGGAGAGGGGGCGCGCGCGCGCGCACCAGGAGAGGGCGCGCGCGCACCAGGAGAGGGCGCGCGCGCCAGGAGAGGGCGCGCGCGCGCGCCAGGAGAGGGCGTGCGCCAGGAGAGGGCGCGCGTGCCAGGAGGGGGCGCGCGCGCGCGGAGAGGGCGTGCGCCAGGAGGGGGCGCGCGTGCCAGGAGGGGGCGCGCGCGCGCCAGGAGAGGGCGCACGCGCGCCAGGAGAGGGCGCGCCCGCGCGCCAGGAAAGGGCGCGCCAGGAGGGGGCGCCCGCGCGCGCCAGGAGAGGGGGCGCCCGCGCGCGCCAGGAGAGGGTGCGCCCGCGCGCCAGGAGAGGGCGCGCCCGCGCGCCAGGAGGGGGCGCGCCGGCGAGCCAGGAGAGAGGTGCCCGCGCGCGCCAGGAGAGGGGGCGCCCGCGCGCGCCAGGAGAGGGGGCGCGAGGGGGCGCGCGCCAGAAGAGGGCGCGGGCGCGCGCGCGCCAGGAGGGGGCGCGCGTGCCAGGAGGGGGCGCGCGTGCCAGGAGGGGGCGCGCGTGCCAGGAGGGGGCGCGCGTGCCAGGAGGCGGCGCGCGTGCCAGGAGGGGGCGCGCGTGCCAGGAGGGGGCGGCGCGTGCCAGGAGGGGGCGCGCCCGCGCGCCAGGAGAGGGGGCGCGCGCCCGCGCGCCAGGAGAGGGCGCGCACCCGCGCGCCAGGAGAGGGCGCGCCCGCGCGCCAGGAGAGGGCGCGCCAGGAGGGGGCGCGCCCGCGCGCCAGGAGAGGGGGCGCCCGCGCGCGCGCCAGGAGAGGGGGCGCGCGCGCGCGCGCCAGGAGAGGGGGCGCGCGCGCGCGCGCCAGGAGAGGGGGCGCGCGCGCGCGCGCCAGGAGAGGGGGCGCGCGCGCGCGCGCCAGGAGAGGGGGCGCGCGCGCGCGCGCCAGGAGAGGGGGCGCGCGCGCGCCAGGAGAGGGAGGGCGCGCGCGCCCCAAGGAGAGGGCGCGCGCGCGCGCCAGGAGAGGGCGCGAGGGCGCCCGCGCGCCAGGAGAGGGCGCGAGGGCGCCCGCGCGCCAGGAGAGGGCGCGCCAGGAGGGGGCGCCCGCGCGCGCCAGGAGAGGGGGCGCCCGCGCGCGCCAGGAGAGGGGGCGCCCGCGCGCGCCAGGAGAGGGGGCGCCCGCGCCGCCAGGAGGGGGCGCCCCCGCGCGCGCCAGGAGAGGGCGCGCGCCCGCGCGCCAGGAGAGGGCGCGCGCCCGCGCGCCAGGAGAGGGTGCGCCCGCGCGCCAGGAGGGGGCGCGCCCGCGAGCCAGGAGAGGGGGCGCCCCCGCGCGCCAGGAGAGGGGGCGCCCCCGCGCGCCAGGAGAGGGGGCGCCCCCGCGCGCCAGGAGAGGGGGCGCCCCCGCGCGCCAGGAGAGGGGGCGCCCCCGCGCGCCAGGAGAGGGGGCGCCCCCGCGCGCCAGGAGAGGGGGCGCCCCCGCGCGCCAGGAGAGGGGGCGACCCCGCGCGCGCGCCAGGAGAGGGGGCGCGCGCGCGCGCGCGCCAGTAGAGGGGGGGCGCGCGCGCCAGGAGGGGGAGGGCGCGCGCGCGCGCCAGGAGAGGGCGCCCGCGCGCCAGGAGAGGGCGCGCCAGGAGGGGGCGCCCGCGCGCGCCAGGAGAGGGGGCGCCCGCGCGCGCCAGGAGAGGGGGCGCCCGCGCGCGCCAGGAGAGGGGACGCGCCCGCGCGCCAGGGGAGGGCGCGCCAGGAGGGGGCGCGCCCGCGAGCCAGGAGAGGGGGCGCGCGCGCGCGCCAGGAGAGGGGGCGCGCGCGCGCGCCAGGAGGGGGCGCGCGCCAGGAGGGGGCGCGCGTGCCAGGAGAGGGCGCGCGTGCCAGGAGAGGGCGCGCGTGCCAGGAGAGGACGCGCGTGCCAGGAGAGGACGCGCGTGCCAGGAGAGGACGCGCGTGCCAGGAGAGGACGCGCGTGCCAGGAGAGGACGCGCGTGCCAGGAGAGGACGCGCGTGCCAGGAGAGGACGCGCGTGCCAGGAGAGGACGCGCGTGCCAGGAGAGGACGCGCGTGCCAGGAGAGGACGCGCGTGCCAGGAGAGGACGCGCGTGCCAGGAGAGGACGCGCGTGCCAGGAGACGATTTGTGCGACAAAGTCGATGTGAGATATAATGCAAGACATGAAGCATTTTTTTTGGGAGTGGAGTTTGGAAACTCGCAAATGACAAGCATCTGACCGGATTCGGAGGAGAAATAGCAAACATTTTTTTTTCTTTTTAAAAGTTGCAATCCTTTGAGCCAGAGTTTAATTCTGGGATCATCCCATCCCGTTATAACATCGACTGGAATTGTTACAGAAGTGGGGACCTGCCTGGAATTTCAAAACGTTGAGAAAGGGTAATTGGATTCTTAGTAAAATTCAGTGGAAATTTTCACACGTGGAAGGCCTGTTACTGGATGCTGAACGGTAAAATTATTTTGGTGTTTATTGTACCACAGTTGGAATGCAAAATCCCATTGGAAATTGCGAAGACGTTCCTGAAAATGGAAGGTGTAACACTGATGGGTTTACAGAAAGTAACTAAGACTTGGTTAACTGAATTGGCAGATAATTTGGAATGAGAGTGACTTGTAGGGGAAAGGAAAGGTGAAATTATTGAAAGTCTCGCGAATCATTTAAAATTGCAAGGGTTGCCTGACAGCCAAGTTCTTCAAAAAGTGGGGAAATTGGACACAAGAGGGAGCTGGAGAAATTAATCGCTGTCGACTGCATATTTCTCTGTTCAAGAGAAACACAGATCCATCACCATCCAGTTATTAAATAACCTCCACACAATTACCACTTATAGATATAGACACAAGAGCCAAACTGTGAGACAGGAGAGAGAAGAATGCAAAGTGTTTAAGGAAGATTGAAACAAAGAAGTGAGAATTCGCCACCCCTCTCCACATGGCAGCATCAGGGCTGCTGAGCACCACATGCAGTATTGAGAAGTCTGAGCTGAACCCCATGCTGATTGATCTGAGAAAAGTCAGGTATGGAAAGGTCTGGGCTGAGCACTTTCCTGAACTGAGAACATTCAGAAATTCCGTAAATGAGGTCCTTGAGAAAAGCCTTAATTCAATCTCAGAACTGGAACAAACTGTCAGCGGGTTTTCAAAGCAGTTACTGGAGTCTGAGAACAGAATTAGAAAGTTTGAGGATAACAGCATAAGCAACGACAAACTACTCTTTCATTTACTCTATCGAAATAGGCAGTTAGAGGAAAGATGTGAGTACCTCGAAAAATTCAGGAGACAGAATCCCCTGTGAGTTTATGGGGTAAGCACAGTAAGAAGTCTCACAACACCAGGTTAAAGTCCAACAGGTTTATTTGGTAGCAAATACCATAAGCTTTCGGAGCAATGCTCCTTTCGGAGCAATGCTCCTTTCGGAGCATTGCTCCGAAAGCTTATGGTATTTGTTACCAAATAAACCTGTTGGACTTTAACCTGGTGTTGTGAGACTTCTTACTGTGCTTACCCCAGTCCAACGCCGGCATCTCCACCTCAGTTTATGGGGTGCCAGAAATCTCAGAAGGCGGGGACATTATCCATTTGGTCAAAAGCTCTTTCAATGAGCTACAGAAACTGCCAGTCGATGTTCTACATAAGCCAACCCTCTCAACTCCAGAATCAACCTAGTGAATCTCCTCTGCACCCCCTCCAGTGCCAGTATATCCTTTCTCAAGTAAGGAGACCAAAACTGTACACAGTACTCCAGGTGTGGCCTCACCAGCACCTGAGACAGTGGCAACATAACCTCGCTGTTTTTAAAGGTGTCAGCCATAGCTCAGTGGGTAGCCCTCTCGCCTGTTAGAAAATCTGTCAGCTCAAACCCACTCCAGAGAAATGGATGCAAAAATCTGGACTAACAGTCAGTGCAGCACAGAGAGAGAGTTCTAACGGTGCAGGGAGCTCTCCAGATGCCCCAGCCAACATTCAATCAAAATCAGACAGATCAACTGACCATTCCTCCCAGTGCTGTTGGAAGATTTTAGTGCATGAAAAACATTGATGCCGACAAATAATGTTCTACTACAACTAGAGCGGGTTCATAGATCGCTGCAACAAAATCCGTTGAATACTAATACACCCGGAGATAATCGGTGGTAAAATTGCTCAGATTCCGAACACAAAAGAGTATATTCTCACCAAGGCAAGAGGTGAGAAAAATCTCCAATTGAAAGGAAGGTGATTCATGCTCGATAACGACGACTCACCACATCTGGAGTGGTAAACATGTGAATATACAGCTATTAAAAAGCAGTTTAGGGAGAAAAGCATAAGGTTTCAAAACATTAACCGGTGAGGCTGAGAGTCCACCTCAAGGATGCAAGCAAATCCTTTTCATCTGCATTGGAGGCTGCAGAGGATTTGCAACATCTGGGCATCAGTGCGAGCCGATTGGAGGGTAACAGCTGGAGCGAACCTTGCACCACATGGCATGTTATTTGCTGATATTATTTTCCAAGTGGCAGAGATGTATTTTTTATATGCACTTTGCTTTATTCAGTGATTTTCAGAAAGTTTTAGCTAGTTCACATAACGGGTGGGGATATGAACACTTTGATGGGCGGGGTGGAGCAGTCTCAGCTGACCGTATCCATGGACACGGGTGCGCTTGTTGAGACGGGAGAGTTAACTCATGTGGCTTATCACCAATGGAGCTGTAGGCCTCAGTCGGAACATCTGCTCTGGAGAAATATAGTTATTATACTCAAGTAGACATTTGTTGGTTTAAGCACATTTGGTTTTCAGCACTTGGAAATGAATCAAATTTGCAGTTAAACTTTTGATGTATATAGTTTTTATCTCAGTAATTGGCAGTACATTTTTCTTTCTTTTTCTCCTTCCCCCCCTCTCTCAATGCTTTCTTCTCTGATATCAGGCTACTTGCCTAGCTAGATACTCCAGTCAGATCAATTAAATGCAGATTATTATGGATGTGTTCAAGGTTATTAGCTAGAATGTAAACCTGATATAAACCTCTTAAGGGAAAAATGCTCTCTCAGCTAAAACATCAAAGCTGCAAAATTGCATTTTTAAAGGAAACACATTTGTCAGATAAAGAACATAGTAGCTGGGCAGATCTTGGGCAAACCAGGTCTTCTTTTCCTCTCACCCATCAGGGGGAATAAGGGGTTTAACAATCTTATTTCACAGACTGTTGAAGATTTGTGTCCACTCACAACATACGGACAATGAAGGCAAATTCGCATTGCATGATGGAACAGGAGAAGGCACGGAACTGCCCCAAATGAGAATGACCCACAATTCATGAAAATATTCTTCAACCTTATCTCAGCTAAAAGTACAGGATTGTTCTAACTGGGTGAGATTCGAATTGTGTTCTGTTCCAAATGGGAGACTGGCTCTCAGCATCATCAAACCCGTGCTCCAATACAAGCAAATCACTGAGAAATCATGTTACTGAAGCTGGGCTGCTGGACATATGGAAGCTTCTGCACCCGAGTAACAGAGACTTTATATTTTACTCCAAAACTCACTGCTTTCACTCTCGCATTGACGATTTATTTACAATTGAGTCAGAGTCTCATAGAATCATTGACAGTGACATTCTCGCTATAACTCTCTCTGATCATAAGTCCATAGGCTTGTGACCTGGGTCAAAAATCTACTGCAAAGAGATGATGCTTGAATGCATCTTTCTTAAATGATGATGAGAAAATAATTACAACGTTGTCTATAACTTAATACTGTCCCTGACCCTATGAAACAGCGTGAAGGAACATTTAAGGGGCCGCATCATATCATTAATTTATTCTTCTTCCTTTTGGAACAAGTAAAAGTGATCAAATGTAAAAAGGTAATTCATAATTTAGAACAGCAACACAATAAGCAGCACTCATTAGCTTTGATGGTCACCCTCAAAAAGGCTCGCCGAGCTCCCGATACTTGACTTTCAGAACAAGTTGAAGGGTGTTTATGAGTTGCAAAACAGAGACATTACGAGCATGTTAACAAGGCGAGCCTTGATAGTGGGGAAGGAAGCCACCAGGTCCATAGAGTCTCTACCGACTCTACGACAGAACATCCCACCCAAGCACTTTCCCATAACTCCACATATTTACTCCCGCTAATCCCCCGAAATGGATGAGTTAACTGAGGATTTGAACTATTTAAAGAATAAACTTGAAAAAACAAACTTGGCAGCGGTTCAGTGAAGTTCAGGCATTCGAAGTATTTATGGACTATGGTGGAAAATACGCAGAACAAGAAAATGAGGTTCTGGTAATTTAGAGTTGGTTCAGTGAAAAAATATAAAGCACAACAGACAAAAGATGATTGGGAAAAACAGGAATGCAGTGTGAAGGTTGTGATGCGATCAGCCATGGACTTGTTCAATGGTGGAGCAGTTTAGAGGGACCGAGAGGTCAACATTTGCTCCTAATGTGTATGGTCGGATGAATTGCAAACTTGAAACTGTGCAGAACAGATGAGGATGGACGACAAATTCAAACAATATTTAACCCTGATTCCGAGACTTCGATTTTCTGATTTCTAAATTCTGACAACTAATTATTCAGACTCTTAGAAGTGAAATAATTAGTTTGCAATCTTCATTGTCATCACTTACCTTTTAGGTTACGGGGTACTTCCGATAAACCTTGTGGGATGTTCATGTAAACAAATGCATCAGGACCTGATTAAAGGAATTACAATCATGAAATCAGCTATGTGCAATATCAGAAAAATCTGCAATGTTTAATTCACTGCGCGATTTTACTGTACCAAGTGTCGGTAATTCTCTCAGTATTTTCTCCAACTTGGGTAACCCACGGTGCATTTCCACAAAGGATTCCCACATCACCCTGAGAGCCCGAGAGCCTTTCTCTATCACCAGATTTAGGAGAAGTTTGGAACAGTCCGCGAGGTTCCCACTGTCTGTGATTTCATTTACTTTCTGTAAAGAAAAATAAGGAACGTATTGGAAAACAGAGTGAAAGGTAAGCACTGGGAATGAGAAGGAAAGGATCTGTTCAGGGATTTCCCAGGTGTTTTGAGGACAGGAGGCAGTCCCTGGACTGGGTTCTGAACACTGAATAAAGATCACATTTTGATTCCGTCCTTAATTTAAACGACATACAAATAAACCAAATTTTTAATTTTATATAATTTTCAAAGAGAGTGAGAAATCCCAGAGAACCAGCAATAATTTCAATGGGATTAATTTCATCTGATCTTCCGTGCCCAACATGACATCAGATTACTGTTAGACTATATGATCCACTTTTTAATTATGTTGTGGCAGTGTATCATGTAAATGGCAGACACCGCTGCCATGCGTGTCGATAGTGGAGGGCGTGAATGCTGATGTTGGTGAGATGGGGTGTCAATCAGGTGGCTGTTTTGTCCGGGATGCTGTCGAGCGTCTTGAAAGTTGTTGGAACTGCGCACATCCAGGCAAGTGGAGACGATTCCATCACACTCTGACTGTGCCTTTTAGACGATGAATAGGTCTTGGGGAGTGAGGAAGTGTGTCATTCTCCACAGAATCTCCAGAATCTGACCTGCTCTCGTCACCAGTATTTTGTGCCTGGTACAGTTCAGTTTCAGGTCAGCTCCGATCACTTTGACCATGTGCATCTGGAACAGACAGCCTGATAAGCAGGAGGTCAAATAAGTTAAACCTTTTGTTGATTCACTCACCGCCTGCCACAGACCCAGTGCAGCAGCTATGCACTTTAGGACGTTGCTTGCTCATTCAATGGTGGCGCTACTGAGCATGACTTGTTGATGGATATTTCAGTCGCCACCCAGAGTATATTTCCTGCCCTTGCCATCCTCAGTGCTTCCTCCAAACACTGTCACATGGAGGAGCACTTGTTCATCAGATAGTGGGCATGGTAGGATGAAACCAGCAGGCAATTTCATTGCCACGCTTCCAACCGGATTAATGAGACTTCAGGGAGTTCAGACTCAATGTTGAGAATATCCAGGGCAATCCGCTCCCCACTGCATGTCAAGGTGCTATCACCTCTTGTGGGTCTTTCCTGTCAGCGGGACAGGTCATACCCAACAATGATGAAGCTGGTATTTGGGACATTGTCTGCAAGTATGATGTTAAGAGTTTCATTGTTTCAGGGTACTGGTTGACTAGTCAGTGGGATCGCTTTCGGAGCCTTAGCACTGGCCCCACATAATGAGATTTGTAGGGTCGACAGGGTTGGAAATGTAATTTTAATTTCCGGATGAATCTTTCAGTTTCAATACTTTTAGAGTTTGCAGCCTTTTAATCAAACTGAGTTGCCTCTTAGACTCTTCAAGAGATAATCACACTGTTTTAGAGCTGGGGTCACACGTAGTCCAGGCAAGGACAGCAGATCTCAGTCTACAAACGGCATTATTGGTTGGTATGGGTTTTTACATCAATGGATAATGTTTTCATGGTCAGCATTACCGAAACTAGATTTCAATTCAAGATGTATTAGTTGATTTTCATTTCCAAAATATTCCATACTGGGATTTTGAAAGCATGTGCCCAGAGTATTCGCCCGCATTATTAGTCAACAATGTTATCTACATTGGGGCAGGGGTGTGCTGGTAATTTGGCAACAAGTGCAGGTTAGAGGCTGCAAATTCTGCAGCGATTACCTGTGCATATGTAGAAACATGGAAAACAGGAGCAGAAGTAGAACATTTATCCTCCGATCATGCTCCGTCATTTATTGAGATAGATGGTCATAGCTGACCATCTATCTCAATGCCACATTCTCGCGTTCTTTCAGTATTTTTAAAAATGCATTTCTTTCTTGAACATATTCAGTGACTTGGCCTCCACAACCTTCAATGGCAGATAATTCCACAGGTCCACTACCCTTTAAGTGAAAAAATTCTCCTCCTCTCCTCAATAGTCTCCCATATCCTGAGACTGTGCCCCCTGGTTCTAGATTCCCCAACCATGGAAAACTTACGTATGTAGTCTGTCCAGTGCTGTTAGACTTTTATACATTTCAATCAGATCTCCTCTCATCCTTCTGAACTGTAGTGAAACTGGCAAACTTGAAAAAATCCCTCCTCTTCGGACAATGCGGCCAACTCTTGTGCCAGCCTCCGCTATATTTTCTCGATGGCAAACACATCCTTTCAAACCTGCACGCAATATGACAGCTGTGGTCTTGCCAAGGCGCTGTGAGGCTGCAGGTGGACATGTCTAATTATGATCAGAAATCCTTTTGCAACGAAGACAACATTCCATTTGCCTTCCGAGTTGCTTGAGGCATCTGCCTGTGCACTTTCACTGATTGGTGTACAAGGGCACCCAAATCCCTCTGGCTGTTTACGCTTCCGATTATTTTGCCATTTGAATAATACTCTCTGTTTTTCCACACCACAGTGTATAACCTTACATTTAGTGGCATTCTACTGCATCTGACACTCACTTACCTGCTCACCCACTCACCTTGTCCAAACCACTTTGACAACTCCTTGTATCCTCCATTCCCTTCATCCCACCCAGTATTGTTTCATCAGTAAATTTGAAACTGTTACATTTGGTTCCCTCATCCTGATCATTTATATGTTTTGAGAAAAGCTGGGTGTGAAGCCCTGATACCGAACAAGTCACTGCCCGTCATTTATTCGCACTCTCTTTTTCTTGTGTATAAATCAATTTGGATCCACACTAACAAATTACCGCCTGACCCATGTACTTTAACTTTGCCCACTGACTTGTTATGAGGAATCATATCTGAAAGCACAAAAACGATTCTTCTACTGGTTCTCTCTTAACTATTCTACTAATTACATCCTCAGAAAACTCCTGCCGATTTTTTAAGCATTATTTGCCTTTTATAAACCCATGCTGGCTTTTTTCGTTCCCGTTAATGTTTTCGAACTAGTTTTTAAAATTTTTCTGGCAACTTTCCCACTACCGATGTCCGGCTAATTGGTGTGTAACGCTCTTTTTTCTCTTCCTACATTTTTAAATAGTGGGGTTACATTTACAACCCTCAATTCCGTAGGAACTGCTTCAGGGGCTCATATAATTTTGGACAATGACCATCAGTGCATCCAATATTTTCAGAGCCACTTCCTTTAATACTGAGATGTCGAGTATCAGGTGCTGGTGATTTGCCACTCTTTCAACCCATTAATATCCCCATCACATTTTTCTTACAAATACAGATTTAGTTCAATTCCGTCTATTCATTTGGTTCCCGAACATATTTGGAAGTTGCTTTTTCCTTTTCTGTGCCCTCTTTTGTGACGACAGAATGAAAGTTTACGTTCAATTCTTCTGCCATTTCTTTATTTTCCATTGCAAATTTCCTTGCTTCTGATAAGGAGGGACCTCCATCGTCTTTATTTATTTTTTTCTCTTCGCATACTTACAGAAGCTTTTACTGTTAGTTTCGACTAGTCTGCAATTTTAATCTCAATCTAATTCCTGCGCTGGATCATTTTTTAATCTTCTTTTGCTGAATTCAAAACATTTCCCATCATCAGCCTTGCTGCCTTTCTATGCCAATTTTATATGGCTCCACGTTGGTTTTAATATTATCCCTAGTTTATTGAAAAAGCCACGTTTGAGCCACATTTCATCAGGTTTTTTTGCGCCAGACAGGAAGTCAGCACTATTGTAATTCATGAAAACGTTGTTTAAAAATAAACCATTTCCTATCCACCATCAACCACGTTAGTAAGGTTCCACCATCTATCCTTGATAATTCGCTTCACATACACGCTTAGTTTCATTTGTTTAGATTCAGAGCCCTAGTTTCAGATTCAAATATTTAACTCTCGAACTGAATGAAACATTGTCATTTAATAGGTGCTCTTCTCCAAGGGAACGGCACAGGATTGTGAATTAATCCTTCATTACTCATTGCACAGTATCTGGTTTAGAATAGCCTGTTCGCTGGTTGGCTTCTCAATGCATTTGTCTAAAGAGAACACTCCAGGAACGCCTCCTCTACTATACCATTGCTAGTTCGGTTTGTCCAATCTAGGTGTAAATTTAAGTCATCCATGATTTCAGTTGGACCCTTATTGCATGAATTCTGGATTTCGTGTTTAACACCTTAACTTCTACACCCCACATAGGCTGCAGCACTCCATGACGTCAGATCATCAACACTGTCAATTAGGAATAAATAAATCCTGGCCTGGATGGTGACACGCACATCCAGGAAAGTATAAATTAAAGAAAGAGAAGCTCAACTTGTTGATGTTGGGGATTGAGGAGAAAGGGGTAAGGAACTTTACCTGGTTGTATGCAGTTTTAACATTTTAATATTAAGTTGTCATGCAGTCAAAACAAGGATGTTATGAGAGTTGAGCAATTATTGTTAATGTGAGAATTTGTGAATGTTGGAATAATTCCACTCAGGCGGAGCAGAATATGGGATGTGTTGGTGCAAGTTTTCAAGATGCTGAAAGCAAGTAATGAAATCAATGTACAGCAACAATGGGGAGCAGTTGGGTTTTTCGTTCCCAAAGTTTTCATTTGTGTCCCTTTCCCAGTTTTTGTTTGACACATTTCCATCATTCCAACTCTTTTGTGCTTTAAGCTGCTTTTCTCCCACCTGCCTTTGTTACCTCTCACTCTACTTTTATCACTGCCACTAACACCATTTTCTTTTTTTTTCAGAATTATACCCAAACCGTTTCCTTTTTACAGATGCTGACAGATCCTTTGGCTATTTTCACCTCGGCAGATCGTTTTGAGATCACACTATTTACTATGTGTCTCCTTTTCTTTCCTATTTTCCAGTTTCCTTCCTGTCAAATTCTACAAAGATGTTGTTGCATTCATTATCATGAGTAGCGTGGGAATAAAATTATGCGGTATTGTGTATTTAACAACGAAATACTTATTTGAATCAGTGAGATAATCCTTCCTCATCCTGCAATCAGATCTTTTGTTTGAGACGCAGAAGTTAGGTTTACACTCGACCACAGTAGTGAGGAGGATTACATTTTTGGAAGTGCTGTCTTTCAGATGAGACGTTTACACAAGATACAATCTGCCCATTGCAGTGGATGAAAAATGTCGCACAGCACCATTTCAGAAAAGAGTCAGAGTTATGCCCCAATCAACATCGTAAGAAGATACATTATATGTTCAGTATCACATTGTTACCTATGGGAATTTGATGTACGAAAATTGCCTGACATGTTTCCTATAATACAACGACAGCAACTCAAACTACTTCATTGAATACAAGGAGTTTGGAGATGCTTGGTAGACATGAAAAACAATTTTTAAACACAAAATATTTTTATACGATTGTGTAATTGAAGATGCCTCAGTACAAAATAATTATTGAAGGAAGCAATTAGATGGAGGGACTAGATGAGTAGCTATTGGGTACACCGGACCTATCTTTCACCCATTGTCCTTCAAGGTGGTAGAGGCGTAGGCTTTGGACGTTCTGTTAAGGGAGTGTTAGTGATTTGCTACAGTGCATCTTTTACGAGGTGCACATGCTGACATTGTGACGTGGGAGGAAATATTTTTAAGAACAAATTCCATGCAAATCAAGTGGGCAGCTTTATTCTAGATGGCGTCGAGCTGCTTAGATAATGTTGGACACAATAATCCATGATTGTGGAGTGTATTCCGTCACGTTGCCCATTTTTGTCTTGTGGATTATTTGCAGACTTTGGGAATTCAGGAAGTGAGCCTTGCAGCAAAATTCCCAGCCTCTGACTCTTCTAGTTGAGTTTGTTTTCAATTTTAACTCTCATGGTTGTTGAAGGGGGTTTCCGCAATGGTAATGTGACTTAGTGTCAAACAGGGATGGAGTTGTGTGGCAGGAATATCACTGACCATTTACTAGACTGGATATTGTCCAGCTCCTGATATCTGAGGAGTTACACATTAAGTTGTACATTTTAAAATCAATACTAAAACACCTCCACTTCTGACCAATTGATAGCAGATAGGTCATGAAACAGCTGGATATATTTTCAGAGAACACAGGACGTTAAGGAACTCTAGTATCAGGGCCATGGGTCTGCCATGATTGACCTCAAACAATCACAACTATCATTGTGCTAGGTATGACTGCAGCCATTGCAGAGATTTAGCGCAGTTCCCATTCATTTCTATCGCCTTAGCATTCCATGACAGAGTTCAATCAAATAATGTTGTGATGTCAGAGGCAGACACTCGTGTTGGTCCATGAATGGACCAAGGGTTTAATGAGATCAGGAGGCAAGTGATACTGGCAGTACCTAAAAGAAACTTCAATTATCATGTTATTAAATGCTTAAAGTGTATTTATTCATGTTACAAAGAGGCTTGCATTAAGAATGCAATGTAGTGACCGAGGCAATCCCGTCGTTGTCATGCTCCAGCGCCTGTTCAGGTACATTGAGGGAGAATTTCGCATGGTCAATGCACCTAACCATCATGTCTTTCAGGCAGTAGGAGGAAAGCTGAACACCCGACAGAAATGCACACAAAAACTCGGCAGCACGGTTCCAAAGTAGTTAGCAGTGCTGCCTCATAGCGCCAGGGACCTGGGTTCAATTCCCGGCTTGGGTCACTGAGTGGAATCTGCACAGTCTCCCCGTGTCTGCGTGGGTTTCTTCCGGGTGCTCTGGTTAGGTACATTGGCCATGCTAAATTCACCCTCAGTGTTCCCGAAAAGGCGCTGAAGTATGGCAACTAGGGGATTTCACAGTCACATCTTTGCAGTGTTAATGCAAGCCTACTTTTCACAATAATAAATAAACTTTAAAACGTGGAGAACATGCAGACACCATGAAGAAAATGACTCAAACCAGGAATCGAACCCAGGTTCCCAGCGCTGTGAGGCAGTAATGCTAACCACTGTGCCACTTTGCCGTCCCATACTGCAAAGTATCTGCAACTTTAAGTCACTGGCAATGACTCATTTTATCTCTGCCACTTAATGGGAGGAGGCTTGTGGGGTGCAAATTTTCCATATGGATTTGTCCTGTTTTGGGCAAATGGGATAGACATTTTTTACACGTTGTTGGGTAGATGCATTGTAGCTGTACAAAGAACAAAGAACAAAGAACAATACAGCACAGGAACAGGCCCTTCGGCCCTCCAAGCCCGCGCCGCTCCCCGGTCCAGGAACGAATCCTGAATCCAGGATCCCCGCCCAATTTTCCAGCCTATCTACATACCAATATCCTATCCACCGAGCTGTCCCTCACAGCTCCGATGCTTTGTTCATTACAACCTATTAACTCACCCCCACCCCCCCATTCCAGACCATGTGATCTCTAGGGAGAGGCGAAAACCCAGAGTGAAAAACCCCAGGGCCAATATGGGGAAAAAAAAAAATCTGGGAAATTCCTCTCCGACCCCCTGAGGCGATCGAAACGAGTCCAGGAGATCACAATGGCCCTGATCGGAAAATGCTTCCCAACCCTAGTCATTTCCACTTCCACGAACACCATATGAATTCCCTGCCCCCGAGACAGGCTCCCAACTATCCGCAGTCTCGCTCTGTACTGGCACCAGCAAGATGATCATAGAATGAAGCCTTAAAACGAGAAACAAGGAACAATTAGCCCGCGCCGCTCCCTGGTCCAAACTAGTCCACTCTTTTGTATCCCTCCATTCCCACTCCGTTCATATAGCTAAACTGGAACAGTTGTCTTTTTAGGAGAGCAGCAAGAGAGACCATAGCTTCTTATTGTTCAGCAAATTATTCTTCCTCTAATTTCATCAGGTCTGCGATGTGAAAATGGACAAAATCACTAAACCCACTATATCCTGGACTTACATGACTTTCTTTCACACCAATATGATCGCATGCTGCAAACATCAGACAGAGTCTCGCCACTCCTTCAATCGCCTGTTCTAGTCTGTCCCGGTAGAATTTGGTCAAAACCAACAGTTGGTTATCTTTACAGTTTGTCAAGAACTCAGTGATTTTAGAGTTTGGATCTGTGAACAGAAATTGAAAAAAAATGAAACACAATGAGTTCCTATCTGGACTGTTTTAATTTCCCGTAAACTTAAAACAACCCACTGAAATGTCATGTGAGCCATGTTATCAACTATCTTTCAGAAAACATTCGTGATATTTATCTCATTTGTGAATAAAACCTATATACCCAGCTGGGCTCCAAATCACTTCATACCCCTGGTTAGTAAGAAGCAATTCACATCAAATTACCAATATCAATTACCTTTTTTGCAGGAAATGTTTTTGCGTTTAGAAGCATTTTCCAATTTCATTCCTGAAAGGTTTTGCCTTTATTTTAACTGCAATCGCCACAGCCGGGATTGGTCTATTCAGGAGCTTGTCTCGCTTGTAACATAACTTCTATCCCTACATGCTCTTGTTCTCTGGACATAAAATCCAACATTAAATTGTTTGTTTTACTTTTTGCTCCCTTTTCATGATATTTTAACAATCTATATTCAGGGATTCTCAAGGTTCTGTAGAGCTTCCAAGTTTCTAGGTTTTCCACATTTGGAAAGGGCCCTGTTCTATCCCTTATTGCAAGTGAAGGACCTGATGTTTGTCTGCATTTTAATCTATTTGCCACAAACGTGCCAATTCACTTAATTTACTGATATTTCATTGCATATTGCCACTATATTGACTACGATGTTTCAATAACTTTGTGTCATAATCAGTTTTATAAATCCAATTTTTTATTCCATCATCTAGGCTGTCAATAAATTTGATCAGTAGTTGTGAGCCTAACACAGATGCTTCTGGAACACAGCAAGTTGCATCCTGACAGTCAGCCTAAATCACCATTTACCTCATCTCTATCCCTTGCTTTTCCACCAATTTCATAATGAGGTCACAAATTTGCCTTCAATCGCATGACAGAAATTTTAAGAAACTCTGTCCAAATTCCTTCTGAATGTCCATGTAAACAATGCCTATCGACATGCACGAGACATTGCTTTCAGCACAACTTCATTATATCAGTTTTACTGGTTTATAATTTGCTGCCACTATATTCTTCTCTGCTCCTTGTGTGAACTGCAGGTTCATGAATGAGGTCTGGATTCATTAACAGGACGGTGAAAACTTGGGAGTATTTTCTGAACCTACCATTGTCCAAAGTCAATCTTTTTGAAGATATTGGATATACTCCGCTGTTGAAACCTTCAGCCATTTTTGTGACAGGTGTTTTCGATTCTGGTGCTCTAAAATAAACAAATCCAGAGCAGGGTTAAATGGAAACTGTGAAGTGAAAATGCCTTGTTTGTATCTTTAAGCAGCAATATGATTTCCAAAATTTATATGGGGACTATCTTTTGGTATTTACAATCTCACAAACACCATGTAGATATATATATACCTGGTAGATCTGACGGTGATCCCACAACCTTGGTACTGTTGGTACTGCCTCTTCAAAAAATCATCTTGATCTCATTTGCCCTTGAAAATCCCTGGTCCATGTCCAGCCTCCTTTTCTCCAAAACACATGATGATAACTTTACCTGCTAAATGTGGACACAACTTTCTTGGAACTTGTTTGAATACATCTAACTAGGTTTCCACCTATGCCACAATACTGAAACAGCTCTTGTCAAAGTCAAACATTACATTCTAGCAGAAATAAAATGGTCAGTGAAGTATCTTCAGCCGACTCTACGTCTCTGAAGCCTTTGGCACAGTTGATCACATGATCATCCTCTTCACTGCCTTCCAGCTGGGTGGAAATTATCCCAGTCTTTTTGTTTATCCAGTAAATCGCACAGCACATATCACTGGCATTGGTTTATCTTCCCAATCCCATTCTCTGGAGTCCCACCAGTGGGCTATCTGTTTCTCATAAATATATTGCTTGTCAGCAAATAAAAAATAGTGTTACACATAAAAGATGATCTTATGAACTGCCCTGAAACTTGTTTCTCGTATCTTAACTTGCACTGCATCTCATTAACCCTAGATCCTTGTACACCATCTGGAACCTCAATCGAGCTTTTCAAATATATCCACTGACTCACATTTCCCAGTCAGATATTATAGTCCGGCCTTAGATGTTGGCAATATTTCCGCACTCCTGAAAGTTTGACCAGCCCTTATTTGGATTGTTCTACACATGGGCCCCTTGCCTTCAGCTGCCAAGAGACTACGCTGTGGAATACTCATCCCAAACATCTTCCAGCCTGTGGAACCCTTTCTTTAATTAAGATACTCATTAAGAGCTTTGGATCTGAACAAACTGGTTTAGCATTGGGAGACATAGTGGCAGAGTGGTTAGCACGACTGTCTCACATCTCCAAGGACCTGCCTTCGATTCCCAGCTTGGTCACTGTCTGTGTGGAGTTTGCACATTCTCCCCGTATCATTGTGGGTTTCCTCAGGCTGCTCCGGTTTCCTCCCACAGGTTGATTAGTCATGCAAGATTGTCCCTTAGTGTGGCAGGATGTGTTAGTTAGAGTGATTAATGGGGTAACTGCGTGGGGTTGTGGGGATAAGTCCAACATGCGATTGTTGTTGGTGCAGACTCTATGGGCCGAATGGCCTCGTTCTGCACTGTAGGGTTTCTATTATTTCTGAGAGGTTTCTGGGTGTCCTTCCTTGTACTTCTTTTGTATTTTGGGATACGACATCAAGTAGGCAGACTACCAGGGGAAAATTGAAACATCAAAACATAATCTCTGTAAAGAGATTCAATCTCTATCCCAGACCTTGCAATGCTCTCCAGGTAAGGAATTTCTCGCTCATGCCGGCGGACATGGCATGCTCCCCTTCCAGGGAAACCAGCAGTAAACCTGGCCACAGAAAATGAGTAAATTGTCTGAAGGAGAACCCTATCGAATCTGGTCTTCCTGGAGCCAATAATAGCCTACAAGGCCAAAGCAGGTACGGGAGGGGCTTCCCTCCTGTTACCGCACATCCTCCCCATCTTCACTTCCACCACTCCCCCCTTTCGCTTCATCTACTGCGGGTGCACTGAGATCGGAAACGGGGGGCAGAACTGCAAAAATTAAGTTCCATGCTTTTCAGAAAACCAAAAAAGGTGTGTAGTCAAGGAGAACTTCCCGTAAAAGTGTTCCATGGAATCCTAAATGCCTCAAAAGAAGCAAGAACTGCGAATGTGTGTGAACAGAAGCAACTGACAGCTCTAAGTGATTGCTCCTTGCAACATCCCTCCAACGCAAGTCCACATGGTGAGGAGGATTCCGATATTTTGAACCCTCAACCTGGGATTGTGTCTGTCTGAATGATAACGATGGGCTCTATCCTCCTCGGGTTGGACACTGTCTGATCTCAATCACTACATCTTGCCTAGTTAACAAACTCTCTGATCTTACTGGCTCCATCTAACCCGGGTCACATAATGTCTGATCTCACTGACTCCATCCTCCTCAGGTTAAACACTATCTGGTCTCACTGACTCCATCCTCCCCGGGTTACACACTGTCTGATCTCACTGACTCCATCCTCCCCGGGTTACACACTGTCTGATCTCACTGACCCCATCCTCCCCGGGTTACACACTGTCTGATCTCACTGACCCCATCCTCCCCGGGTTACACACTGTCTGATCTCACTGACTCCATCCTCCCCGGGTTACACACTGTCTGATCTCACTGACTCCATCCTCCCCGGGTTACACACTGTCTGATCTCACTGACTCCATCCTCCCCGGGTTACACACTGTCTGATCTCACTGGCCCCATCCTCCCCGGGTTACACACTGTCTGATCTCACTGACTCCATCCTCCTCGGGTTACACACTGTCTGATCTCACTGACTCCATCCTCCCCGGGTTACACACTGTCTGATCTCACTGACTCCATCCTCCCCGGGTTACACACTGTCTGATCTCACTGACCCCATCCTCCCCGGGTTACACACTGTCTGATCTCACTGACCCCATCCTCCCCGGGTTACACACTGTCTGATCTCACTGACTCCATCCTCCCCGGGTTACACACTGTCTGATCTCACTGACTCCATCCTCCCCGGGTTACACACTGTCTGATCTCACTGACTCCATCCTCCCCGGGTTACACACTGTCTGATCTCACTGACTCCATCCGCCCCGGGTTACACACTGTCTGATCTCACTGACTCCATCCGCCCCGGGTTACACACTGTCTGATCTCACTGACTCCATCCTCCCCGGGTTACACACTGTCTGATCTCACTGACTCCATCCGCCCCGGGTTACACACTGTCTGATCTCACTGACTCCATCCTCCCCGGGTTACACACTGTCTGATCTCACTGACTCCATCCTCCCCGGGTTACACACCGTCTGATGTTTTACTACTTTCCCCATGTTTCTGTCCCGGGTCTGTTCACATTTTGGGTGAAAAGTGGAAATTGGCCATTTGCTCTCCCAGCTGAGGATATATGTGCAGAAACAGCGTGTGTTTGAAAAGTGTAACAGTAACAGGAGGTATACTCAGTGTTATAATGCTGTGCCTATTCGGACTAGAATCACCCAGAAACACAGTTTTGATGCTGTCTGTGTTCAGACTAGAATCACCCTGATATACTCTGTAATAATGCTGTCCGTATTCAGACCAGAATCTGCATGGTGGCACAGTGGTTAGCACAGCTGTCGATGTCCATCATGGTTTTAAACAGAAATTGATAAAGCCTCACCTTTTCACTGTCCTTGTGCCAAGATCCACTGGTGTCCATGGGACCAAGGAATTCCTCCCTCCTTTCCTTCCAAACACCTTGTGACTGACTCCCTCCCTATCTCTTCAATCTTCCCCATTCACTTTTCCTATTCTCCACTGCTCTGACCAATTGTGTGGGACAATATTACTTTTCATTGATCAGACTCTGTTCCAACATCAGCAGGAGTTAATTGAGGAACCTCACCCCATCAAGGAACCACACCAGGGATTTACAAACTTACAGGGACAGGGGTAAGTGAACATTCATTTTCATTCAATGAGATGATTGTTCACCCGTTACTGAATACAATCTACCAGGTGGATAATTCACCGAACATCCACTGCTCAGTTTGCTGAAAACTATTACAAATTTCAGAAACCATAAATTTGCACAGTGTTTTTTGAACCACTCAAAACCACAATTGGTTCCCACCTCCTCTCACTCCCTCTCTCCCTTTCACTTCTTCTCCCATCTTTTCCCTCTCCCTATTCTCCCTCCCAGGGGTGCAGCAGCAGCTGAAACAGAAAACCAACCTTCTGCTCTTTGCTAAAATGAGGGGGACATTTCTGCAAGGTGACTTAGACTGTGGGGCGCTGGCATGCGAGGGAAAAGCTCAGATTTAGAATCATAGAAACCCTACAGTGCAGAAGGAGGCCATTCGGCCCATCGAGTCTGCACCGACCACAATCCCACCCAGGCCCTACCCCCACATATTTACCCACTAATCCCTCCAACCTACGCATCTCAGGACTCTAAGGGGCAATTTTTAACCTGGCCAATCAACCTAACCCGCACATCTTTGGACTGTGGGAGGAAACCGGAGCACCCGGAGGAAACCCACGCAGACACGAGGAGAATGTGCAAACTCCACACAGACAGTGACCCGAGCCGGGAATCGAACCCAGGACCCTGGAGCTGTGAAGCAGCAGTGCTAACCACTGTGCTACCAGTGAAATTCTGCATCTTGCAACATGCATCTTAACAAAATAGACCAGATCAACAAAGGGATAACTTCAAATGTGGCTTCTTAAAAATGAGCAGAATCTCATAGAAAAGTTAAACAAAGCAAAATATGATGAAATGAGTTCAAACACACACCGGTCCCCGCAGTCCCCACCAGGTAAGGAAAGCTTTTATGTTTCAGGGAGATATCGCATTCTCCCATTCTGGGCACACCTGGCAGGGAACATAGCTGTCAGGTCACTAATGTCAAGATGGCTATGGCAGGTGAGGACCTACAAACTACCATTGTCACAAAAGAGGTATGTTGGGCAAACTAATTGGTTAAGGGCAGGCAGGTCTCCTGGCCCTGATGGAATGCATCGCAGGGTACTAAAACAGATGGTGGGGAAAATAGCAAATGCATTATGTGGTCGGGAAAATGCTTGAATCTATCAGGGAAGAAATGGCGAGACAACTGGATAGAAATTGTCCCATTGGAAAAATGCAGCATGGGTTCATGAAAGGCAGGTCATGTTTGACTAATTTGGTGGTATTCTTTGAGAACATTACATGCTCAGTGGACAATGAGGAACCTGTGGATGTGGTGTATCCGGATTTCCAGAAGAAATTTGACAAGGTGCCGCGCCAAAGGCTGCTGCATGAGATAAAGGTGTGCGGTGTTACGGGTAATGTAATGGATAGAGGATTGGTTAATGAACAGAAAGCAAAGAGTGTGGATAAATGGGTGTTTTTCTGGTTGGCGATCTGTGACTAGTGATGTGCCTCAGGGATCAGTGTTGGGACCGCAATTGTTTACGATTTACATTGATGATTTGGAGTTGGGGACCGTGTAGTGTGTCAAAATTCACAGCTGACACTATGGTGAGTGGCAGAGCAAAGTGCGCAGGGGACGCTGAAAGTCTACAAAGGCATATAGATAGTCTAAGTGAGTTGCCGAGGGTCTGGCAGATGGAGTACAATGTTGGTAAATGTGAGGTCATCCATTTGGATAGGAATAACCGCAAAATAGACTCTTGTTTAAATGGTAAAAAATTGCAGCATGCTGCTGTGCAGAGGGACCTGGGTGTCCTTGTGCAAGATTCACAAGCAGTTGGTTTGCAGATGCAGCAGGTAATTAAGGCAAATGGAATTTTGTCTTTCATTGCTGAAGGGATGGAGTTTAAAAACAATGAGATTATGTTGCAGCTGTATAAGGTGCTGGTGAGGCCACACCGAGAACACTGTACAGTTTTGGTCTCCTTACTTG
The DNA here is from genome assembly GCF_964213995.1 of Mustelus asterias. Classification (NCBI taxonomy): domain Eukaryota; kingdom Metazoa; phylum Chordata; class Chondrichthyes; order Carcharhiniformes; family Triakidae; genus Mustelus; species Mustelus asterias. Next base: position 804,543 of record NW_027590159.1, read on the forward strand.
AGGAAGGACATACTGACAGGGTGCAGAGGAGATTCACGAGGTTGATTCCAGAGTTGAGAGGGTTGGCTTATGAGGATAGACTGAGTAGACTGGAGTTGTACTCATTGGAATTCTGAAGAATGATCTTGTAGAAACATATAAGATTATGAAGAGAATAGATAAAATAGAAGCAGGGAAGTTGGTTCCACTGGCAGGTGAAACTAGAACTAGGGGACATGGCCTCAAAATAAGGGGCGCAGATTTAGGACTGAGTGGAGGAGAAACTCCTTCACACAAAGCGTTGTGAATCTGTGTAATTCCCTGCCCAGTGAAGCAGTTGAGGCTGACTCATTGAATGTTTTTAAGGCAGGGATAGAAAGATTTTTGAATAAAAGGAATTAAGGGCTATGGTGAGCAAATTCAGCTGAGACCACGAAAAGATCAGCCATGATCTTATTGAATGGCGGAGCAGGCTCGATTGGCCAGATGGCCTATTCCTGATCCTAGTTCTCATGTTCTTATAGCTGCAGTAGATGGGTAACTGGACGACCCACTCGAACTCAAGTTGCCTGGACCTAGATTAGCCCACCTACCTGACATCAAAAGAAGATTCAACAGGAGTGTTAGAAGTGTTTCAATTACTGTATTCTCATCAGAAACATTAATAAAGTTCACAAACTATCTGATCTCAGAGGCTCCATCCTCTCTGGGTTACACACTGTCTGATTGCACTGACTCCATACTCTCCGGGTTAGACACTATCATCTCATTGGCTCCATCCTCCCCGGGATACGCACTGTCTGATCTCACTGCCTCCATCCTCCCCAGGTAATACACCGTCTGATCTTAATGGCTCCATCCTCCCCGGATGACACACTGTCCGATCTCGCTGACTCCATCTTAGCCAGAATGAAAGTGGAAATTCCCTATTTTTAAACAAGCTCTTTACAATACAGGGGAAAATGCAATTTTCCTTCTTAACTCCTCACTTAACTGTGCAGAAGGAGGCCATTCAGCCTATGAAGTCTGCACCAATCACAATCCCACCCAGACCCTATCCTTGTAACCCCAGGTATTTTCCCTGCTGATCCCCTTGACACGAAGGGGCAATTTAGCATGACCAATCAACAGAACCTGCACATCTTTGGAGTGTGGGAAGGAACTGGAGCACTAGGAGGAAACACCTGCAGACCCGAGGAGAACGTACAAATTCTGCATAGACAGTCACACAAGCCGGGAATCGAACCTGGTTCCTTGGTGCTGAGGCAGCAGTGTTATAACCATTATACCAGCTGTATCTGAGGTCATCATTGCAGATTAGAGAGCAGCTTCCTCGATGGTCAACTGATGGAATGTGACTGGGCCGGATGGGGTACCCGGACAAGCACTCCGATCATGCTCAGATCAGCTGGCAGGGGTATTCGCAGACATTTTCAACATCTCTTTACAACAATCTGAGGTCCCTATTTGCTTAAAGAAAACGACCATTACCCAATACCAAAGAAAAGCCTCACAGCCTGCCTTAATGACTATTATTCGGTGGCTCTGAAGTATTTCGAAAGGCGAGTCATGGCATTAATCAATTCCAGCCTCCCGACTGCATGGATCACAACAGTTCGCCTACCGCCACAACTGGTTCACAGCAAACCCCATCTCCCTGGCCCCGCACTCAACGCTGGAACACTAGATAACAAATACACCTATGTCAGACTCCTATTGATTGACTGCAGCTCAGTCTCCAACACCACTATTCCTACGAAACCCATTTCCAAACTCAGTTGCCTGGGCCTCGGCTCCTCCCTCTGCGACTGGATCCTGAACTTCTTAACCAAGAGACCACAATCAGTAAGGATAGGCAACAACACTTCCTCCACAATCTTCATCAACACCTGTGCCCCACAAGGCTGTGTTCTCGGCCCCCTACTATATTGATTATACACCTGTGACTGTGTGGCCAAATTCCCCTCCAACTCGATTTTCAAACAATGACAAGACTGAGTACAGGAATGAGATAGAAAGTCTGGTGAACAGGTGCAGCAACAATAATCTCTCCCTCAATGTCAACAAAACAAAGGAGATTGTCATCGACTTCAGGAGGCGTAGAGGAGAACGTGCCGCTGTCTACAGCAACCGGGGCAAAGTAGAAAGGATCCTGAGGTTCAATTTTTCAGGTGTCCAGATCTGCAACAACCTATCCTGGTTCCCTTCTGCCAACACTATAGTTAAGAAAGTCCACCACGCCTTGTCAGAAGACGAAGGAAATTTGGCATGTCAGCTGCAACTCTCACGAACTTTTACAATTGCACCACAGAAAGCATTCTTTCTGGCTGTATCAAAGCTTGGTTTGACTCCTGCTCTGCCTAAGACCACAAGAAACTTCAAAAGGTCGTGAATAAAGCCGAATCCATCACACAAACCAGCCTCCTATCCATTGACTCTGCCTACACTTCCTGCTGCCTCGGCAAAGCAGCCAGCACAATTAAGGACCCCACTGCACCACAGACATTCTCTCTTCCACCTTCTTCCTTCCAGAAAAAGATACAAAAGACTGAGGTCACGTACCAACTGACTCAAGAACAGCTTCATCCCTGCTGCCATGACTTTTGAATGGACATTGCATTAAATTGATCTTTCTCTGCACCCAAGCCATGCCTGGAACACACCATTCTGCACTCTTTCATTTCCTTCTCTATACAATACTTTTTACTGTATGTTAATACATGTGACAATAATAAATCAAATCAAAACCGTGTTGCCCCTTGCTGGACATGCCAGCTACCTTTTTGTGATTCATGCAATGAAACACCTGGATCTCTCTGTACTTTACTCACCTGCAGTCTGCCTCCTTTTAAAGAACCATCTGCCTTTTGATTCCACCTACTTGAAGTGCATGACCTCACACTTGCCCACATTAAATTCCACTTGCCATGTTTTCGCCCCGTCACCCAGTCTATCCATATCCCTTTGCAGCATCACAATATCCTCATCACAACATGCCCTTCCAATGAACTTGGTATCATCGGCAAATTTGGAAACCGTACATTGTTTCTTCTGCCAGGTCACAAAACAATTGTCAGCCAAGAATTGATCCCATCGGTGCTACCCTTCCAGTCTGAAAAGAAGCTATTTATTCCAACTCTGTTTTCTCCTGACAGTTTTCAATCCACGCTAACACACTTCCTCCAATTCCATGAGCTTTACCGTGATGCACCATCCTGTTATGCATCACCTTGTCAAATGCTCATACAGGGCTCAGACTGAAATAATGAAGAGAGATCTGGTGCTGTGTTTACTCAGACAAGTGCTTGATTGCAGTAATTTAGATGGTGCAGCACAGTGTTTACACAGACACGGCCTAGATTGTAATAACAGATCTTTCTATGAAACATCGAATCATCCAATTGCTGCAGTACAGGAGGAGGCCATTTGGTCCATCCAGTCTGTACCGCCCACAATCCCACCCAGACCCCATACCCGTGTTTACCCTGCTAATCCCCCTGACACTGAGCAGCAACTTAGCATGGCCAGTGCCCCTGTGCTGCTGATGTTTGGAGAGTGTGAGGAAAGGGCCGCAGACACGGGGAGAATGTGCAGACTCCACACAGTGAGCCAAGGCCGGGAATTGAAGCCGGCTCCCTGGCGCTGTGAGACTGCAGCACCAACCACTGAGCCACCGCGCCGCCCACAATGTAACTGACCGTCCCCGCTCTGTTAATATGATACAAAGACAGGCTGTATTTACACAGGAAACCGACATTTTAATCCTCAGGCTGAATGTTGTTGAAGTTGAAACTTTTTCTGGGCCGTTAATTCCTCACCGTGATTCACAAACCCGGCCCCGGAAATACCCGGATACGCAGCGACAAACCGCAATGCGCCTGCGCGCAGGCTCACTCCAGTCGGCGGCCGCTGCTTTCCGGCTCGCGGATTGGTCAGCTCCAGGTCACGTGCTGTGAGCGGGCAGTGACTTCAGACCCCAGCAGAAACCGTTAACGGCCGCACCACGCGACCGCGAGCCGCTCTCACTGAGTGGGCGGGACCGCACGGCACCCTCATTCTCCATTGGTGCATTCTGCTGTCCGTCAAATGACCACAGCCAATAGGAACCCGCTCCAGCAGAATGATTGGCAGCCAGTGTGGGCGCACTCGGGCAGCTTGTGATGAAGCAGCGACTCGCTGCCACTGGGGACAACCCCAGTCAGCGAGAGTCGGCGCCGCTGAAGTGGAGACTTTTTCTCTTATTTAATTCCTTACCGTTATTCAAAAATTCGGTATGAACGCCACTGGGAAAGCCCCGCACACGCAGTGAGAAACGGCACGGCGCCTGAAGTCCGCACTCGAGGCGGCGGCGGCTGATTTTCCGCTCGCCGATTGGCCAGATCCAGGTCACGTGCTGTGCGTCGGCAGTGACGTCAGAACGCCCCCTCCAGCCGCGCGCGGAAACCGTTTAACGGCCGTTTCCAGCCACGTCACTGAGTGGGCGGCACCTCATTGAGTATTCATTCAGATTTACATACAGCATGGAAACAGGCCCTTCAGCCCAACTTGTCCAGGCTGCCCCTGTTTTTAAACCCCTAAACACGTCCCAATTGCCCACATTTGGCCCATATCCCTCGATACCCATCTAACTAAATGCTTTTTAAAAGACAAAATTGTCCCCACCTCTACTACTCCCTCTGACAGCTCGTTCCAGACACTCACCACCCTCTGTGTGAAATAATTGCCCCTCTCACCTTCAACCTCTGCCCTCTAAGGTTTAGACTCCCCGACATTTGGGAAAAGACATGAACTATCCAGCTGATCTGTGCCCCTTTTTATTTTGTAGACCTCTATCACCCCTCAGCCTCCTATGCTCCAAAGGAAACAAGTCCCAGTCTATTCAACTCCTCCTTAGAACTCAATCCATCAAGTCCCGGTAGCATCCCAGTAAATCTTTTCTGTACCTTTCTAGTTTAATAATATCCTTTCTATAATAGGGTGACCAGAACTGCACACAGTATTCCAAGTGGGGCCTTACCAATGTCTTGTACAACTTCAACAAGACATCCCAACTCCTGTATTCAATGTTCTGACCGATGAAACCAGGCATGCCGAATGTCTTCTTCACCACTCTGACCACCTGTGACCCCACTTTCAAGGAGCCATGAACCCGTACCCGAGATCTCTTTGTTCTGTAACTCTCCCCAACACCCTACCATTAACTGAGTAAGTCCTGCCCTGGATCAATCTACCAAAATGCATCACCTCGCATTTGTCCAAATTAAACTCCATCTGCGATTCGTCAGCCCACTGGCCCAATTGATCAAGATCCTGCTGCAATCCGAGATAACTTTCTTCACTGTCCACTGTGCGACCAATCTTGGTGTCATCTGCAAACTTACCAACCATGCCTCCTATATTCTCATCCAAATCATTAATATAAATGACAAATATCAGTGGACCCAGCACTGATCCCAGAGGACACCGCTGGTCACAGGCCTCCAGTTTGAAAAACAACCCTGGACAACCATTCACTGGCTTCTGTCATCAAGCCAATTTTGTACACATTTAACTACCTCACCCTGGGTCCCATGATGTAGGTTGTGCAACAACCTACCATGTGGTACCTTGTCAAAAGCCTCATTGATTCATTGCACAATCCATCACTGCACCTCATTCTCCATTGGTGCATTCTGCTGTCCAGCAGCTGAACACAGCCAATAGGAAGCCGCTCCAGCAGAGTGATTGACAGCCAGTGTGGGTGGAGTCGGGCAGATTGTGATGAAGCAGCGACTCGCTGTGGATTCACTGCCATTGGGGACAATCCCAGCCAGCAAGAGGCAGCAAGGGCGGCACCTTCCGTCCCCAAGCGCAGTATTCGCACCATCCCACTTTCTCTTCCATTTGGGCAGCACCACAAACAGCTTCTTGTTGTTTCTTCCATTGGCAGCACCCCCGGGTGCTCTTGGTGCTCCCGTTCCAGCACCTTTCATCTTAATGATGGGGGAATGAGGCTCTCATAGCCCAGAATAAACATCCAGCAACACCGCCAACTCCCAGCTTCCGCACATTTACCGTCGTAACTCCAGGTGCTTTCTACTCATCCTCCCTCTCTGGACAAGTTCCACTCCCTGCCTCATAACCGGATCACTCCAGGTGGCTTTCCATACCTGGTTAGCGGTTACCGGAACTTTATCTTCTTGTGTGAAATGCATTATCTGCACATTCCAGCGGGAACATCTTTATCTCCAGGCAAAGGCAGCCTTGACAGAGCATCCGCATTGCCGTGTTTCTCACTGACAGCACCAACACCCACCTCTACAATCAAACTGCTGCCATGGACAGTATCCCATTGAATGGTCCAAGGATGGAAGATAAAATATAGGAATTATGAATGGGAGTCAGTAATTCAGCCCTTCGAGCTCCGTCACAACATCATCATGGCAGAGCTTTTAATTTCTTGACATAAAGACGATGCCGAAGCCTTCTTTTTCCACCCGAGCAAACTTTTCCTCAGCTTTCGTCAATGATCTAGAAGCGAATACTATGGATCTTCCTCTCCGTTTGACATAACATTTGACAGGACAGCCTCAATCCCATTGGGCAAGGCTTCACATGTAAGCTACAGCGGTAACTTTTTAAAATTGAACTCGCATTTCCAATCTCTTCAAAGCCTCCTTTACCGCCAGGGAGGCCTCCTTTTGTTCACTTCCACGGCTCTCCTTTCACCAGCAACTGGAGCATCAGTTTCAATGCTGTCGCCAGGTCTGGATTGAGCTTGTTGTCATAGTAATTGATTAGACCCAAAAACAACCTGAATTGGGACACATTGTCTGGTCTTGGGGCCTTCATGATGACCTCCATCTTAGGCTTTGTGCAATCCATTTCATGACCCAGGCGTTCAATGGAGTCCTTGAAGAACTCATATTTCTCTCTTGATTTGCAGGCCGTGCTCCTGCAACCTCTAAGGTATTCTCCAAGTTCTTGGGAAAGAGTCGAATCCATGAGCAAGATGTCATCCAGGTAAGTCTGGATTCCTGTCATTCCACTCAGGATTTGGTGCATGGCCTTCTAATCGAGAAAAGGGCGCATGTAATCAAGATGGGGGCACTCCAAACCGAAATTGGGGGCACTTGTAATTCACCTGGGCACTCCTCATTGACAGGAGCACTGCGAGCTGATATGCGGGCACTCAGAATTGAAACTGTCACTGCTCTAAATCTAAATGGGAGCACACCTAATCGGGATAGAAGTCTCTCTTATTCGAGATACGGCGTGCTCCCAATCGAGACAGGGGGGCACTGCTAACGGTGGGGAGGGGGGGGGGGGATGACTGCTAACGGCGATGGTGGGGGGGTGGGTACTGCCAACAGCGACGGGGAGGGGGCACTGCTAACGGCGACGGGGGGGGGGCACTGCTAAGGGTGACGGGGGGGGGGGCACTGCTAATGGCAACAGGGGAGGGCACTGCTAACGGCGACCAGGAGGGGGCACTGCTAACGGCAACAGGGGGGGCACTGCTAACAACGATGGTGGGGGGGGGCACTGTTAACGGCGATGGAGGGGGGACTGCTAATTGAATTAGTCGCTGCTCCAAATCTAAATAGGAGGCACCCCGAACTGATAAAGAAGGCTCCATTATTCGAGATATGGGACACTCCTAATCGAGGGAGGGACAGACCTAATCGAGGTAGGCAGCATTCCTAATTGACCGGGGACACTCAGAAATGACGGGGGGCACTCCCCACTGAAATAGTCACTGGTCCAAATCTAAACAGGGGGGCATTCCTAATCGAGATAGAAGGCTCCCTTATTGCAGATAGGGTCACTCCAAATCAAGATGGGACACTCCTAATCGTTAGAGGGTCACTCGCAATCGAGATAGGGGGCACTCCAAATTGAGATAGTTGGGACTTCAAATCGAGGTAGAGGGAACTACTAATTGACACGGGCACTCCTGTGAACCTGGCAGTGAACCCAGCCAGGCCTGTGACACTGAATCTCAAAGCACACAGTGAATCCAGCCAGGCCTGTGGGACTGTATCTCAAGCGACAGACAAAACCCAGCCAGGCTTGTGACACTGAATCTCAAAGGACACAGTGAATCCAGCCAGGCCTGTGGGACTGTACCTCAAATGACAGACAGAACCCAGCAATGCCTGTGACACTGAATCTCTAAGGATAGAGTGATCCCAGCCAGGCTTGTGACACTGAATCTCAAAGGACACAGTGAACACAGCCAGGCCTGTGAGACTGAATCTGAAAGGACAGAGTGAATCCAGCGAGGCCACTGTTCGACCACCCCTAAGCCTCCTATGCTCCCAGGGAAAATGTCCCAGTCTATGCACCCTCTGCTTATAACTCAAACCATCAAGACCCTGCAGTATCCCAGTAGTTCTTTTCTGCACACTTCCGAGTTTAATAATATCCTTTGTATAATAGGGTGACCAGAACAGTACACAGTATTCCAAGTGTGGCCTTACCAATGTCTTGTACAACTTCAACATGATGTCCCAAATCCCATTCAGTATTCTGACCAATGAAACCAAGCATGTGGAATGCCTTCTTCACCACTCTATCCACTGTGACTCCACTTTCAAGGAGCTATGAATCTGTACCCCTAGATCTCTGTTCTATAACTCTCACCAATGCCCTACCACTAACTAAGTAGTGCGCTGGTTCGATCTACCAAAGTGCATCACCTTGCGTTTATCTAAATTAAACTCCATCCACCATTCATCAGCCCACTCGATCAAATGATCAAGATCCCGTTGCAATCCGAGATAACCTTCTTCACTGTCCACTATGCCACAAATCCTGGTGTCATCAGCAAACTTACTAACCATGCCTCCTAAATTCTCATCTAAATTATTAATATAAATTACAAATAGCAGGGGACCCAGCACCGATCCCTGAGGCACCCCGCTGGTCACAGGTCTCCAGTTTGAAAATAGAACAACCCTCCACAACCACCCTCTGTCTTCTGTCATCAACCAATTTTGTATCCATTTGGCCACCTCATCCTGGATCCCATGAGATTTAACCAAATCCAGCCTAGTTTTGCTTTTAAATGTTTACATTTTCAAACACTGAAACCCCTTGCCCTTGTTGGGAATATCAATGTGGTTTGAGAAAAGCAAACACTGATCCCACACTCAACACCCCCCAACACAGGACTGAGCAGAGAGTGTGAAATGTGACTGGTGTGAGTGTGGATTATCTTTTAAAAGTGGGTAAGAAACACTCCTCCATTTTCAAATCTTTACCTTGTTTATGTAGCATCTCGGACTCCCCTGACACTCACTATCCATCTGAATTAATCTCTATTCCTCACTGTCTAACTGTTACTCTCTGCATTGCTCCCTCTCTCTCTTCCTCTCCCTCTCTATCCCTCTCATCCACTATGTTGTTTACCGTTAAGGAGTCTAATCACGGAGAATTCAAACACTCTTTCTGTTTCTGTCTTGGCAGAATTAGCAACATGAGTGCAAATTTCAAGATTGGATTCACACAATACAGAGAACGGTATTTATATAATGGCTTCTGCAATGCTGGTGAGCTTAGTACATGTGGTACCGAATGTTACAATAAGATAGAATCTGTATTCAGACAACTGTTACTCTCTGCATTGCTCTCTCTCATTCTCCCTACCTCTCTGTTACTCTGTATCTCTTCCTCTCTCTCTCTATCCCTCTCATCCACCATGTTGTTTATCATTAAGGGGTCTAATCACGGAGAATTCAAACACTCTGTTTCTGTTTTGGCAGAATTAGCAATATTAGTGAATATTTCAAGACTGGATTCACACAATGCAGACAGAACGCTGGTGAGCTCAGTACACGTGGTACCTGAATGTTACAATAAGATAGAATCTGTATTCAGACAACTGTCACCCCACAGAGTCCAAACTTCACCGTGTTAATTTGATTTGATTTGATTGATTTGTATTGGGATGCAGTGAAAAGTATTGTTTCTTGTGCGCTATACAGACAAAACATACCGTTCATAGAGTACACAGGGGAGAAGGAGAGGAAAGGGTGCAGAATATAGTGTTGCAGTTACCGATAGTGTGTAGTGAAAGATCAGCTTAATATATGGTAGGTCCATTCAGAAGTTGACATTCTCCCCAAGCACTAAAGCTTTCCACAAAGCAAGGCTCACAAATTCAACACCAATTTCTTTGTCCGCTCTCCCATCATGCTGTGTTCGGAGTCTCTGATCGATGCTGAGGGCCTAGTATTTGAGGCTCTGAGCTGAACCCACAATCTGTCTGATTCTGAGAGAAGATTACTGCCCACTCATATATATACCCTTGAAATATATCTGTTGTGTACAGAGTCACTTCTTTTCTCCCTGTGTCTGCTACCCTTAAAGAACTATTGAATAATCTTTAAACATCTGTATTATCACAGAACAGGGCCAACATGGGGGAATCTAGTATCAGGGGGGGGGGCACAGTTTAAAATTCATACAGCTCCCATTAAAGATGGAGATGAGGAGGAGTAATTTGTTCTCTCAGGGGGTGGTTAGTGTTTAGAATTCAAAGTTAAAATTCATTTATTGGTCACAAGTCAGTCTTACATTAACACTGCAATGAAGTTACTGTGAAATTCCTCTAGTTGGCGCCTGTTCGGATCAATGCACCGAACCAGCACGTCTTTCAGAATATGGGAGGAAACTGGAGCACCCGGAGGAAACCCACGCAGACACAGGGAGAACATGCAAACCCCGCACAGACAGTGACCCAAGCCGGGAATCAAATCCAGGTCCTCGGCGCTGTGAAGCAGCAGTGCTAACCACTTTCCCCAGAGAGTGAGTTGAGCATTATGGGGAGACAGGCAGCAAAGTAGAGTTCAGGCCACAGTCAGATCAGCCATGATCTTATCAATGGGAGGAGCAGCCTCAAGGGGCAGAATGGCCCACTTCTGCTCCTATTTGTTGTGTTCTGCGTGGTACTTTAAAAGGCCATTGTACTCAGCATTGCAGGAACTCTGCCGAACACACTCTATCTCAATCACTTCCTCTCCCTCTCTGTGACTCTCACTCCATTCCTTTCCTTCCCTCTGTTATTCTCTCTCTATCTTGTTATAGGGAAAAGTCCCTTGTACCAGTGCATTCAAGGAAGTCGAGTTGCAAGGCAAGGTTCAAAGCGTTTTTCTTTAATGTACAATTACTGGGAACCCCTGTAGCCAGCTTAGAAACAGTGCTTGGCCACGTTGATCTCAATAGTTACACATTTGCTCTGGATATTTATAGGAATCCAAATTCGAGCAGGAACATTTGCTCATACATTTTTACAATACTTATAAAGTGGCCTGTCTGGTCAGGAAGTTCCCGGAGAGACTTGTCAATTTGCATCTGTATGGTGTGTGTCCGTGTTAATGGGACTGCCTGTTCTTGCCCCGGTGTTTTAATGTGTTTCCCATTATCCTCTCGATGTGTCCCCTTATCTAAATTGACCTCTACTGTTTTGTGTCTGTATTCTATGCTTGCGAGATTAGGTGTTAATGTCATTTTGTCCTGCTGTGTGTAGGGGGATTTAATCTAATCTTTTATTCTTTTTATCCTAGTTTATTAAGTTTCTTTGCCTGCCTTGGCCATTTTATTCCTGTAATATTTTATTGACAGTCCGGTTGTGCCATATAACCCACTCTAGGTCTTGACTCGCAGATATCCCGATCTTCTGGCCAAGGGCCGATTTAAAATGCAGCTTCGTGCTGTTGCTGGGCAGAATAAGGATCTTTTGTCGGCTTTGAAATTAAAGGTCTCTCAGCTGTGCAGAGGGGGATTTAAACGAATGTCCATTCGGTGTTCCCCTCTGCATTGTGGGCACGTTATGAATGGTGCCAATCAGTCCAATAAATGAATATGTTTAATGAGGTGAATATTGATGAGATAATAAAAATATGGCTTTTGGAAAATGGCCTACTTCAGTCCCTCCTCTCGTCCAGGGGGTCCCATTCATGGCTGACCCCCCATGGACGATCTTCAGAGGTACAGTGACTTGTACAGATGTCGTCCTTGCCGTTGTTCCTCTTCCTCTGTGGCGTGGTTAAATTCTTGCATCTGGATACTGGCAGTGGGTAGCATTCTTGATGCAATATTTGCACATATCACTTTAATACAGGTTAGGCCCAGGCAGAGTGTGAACAGGATGGCTACGACTAAAATTAATCCCTTCATAATGTATGCTCCCCAAACTGTGTTAAACAGCCACCCTAACCACCCATCAGTCCCTGTAAATCCCTGTTTAAAGCTATCCAATTGCTTTTGTATCCCGGACATGGCTGCTGTTATGTTTAATGTCTCGTCATGTACATATGTGATGCATTTTCCTTTGATGATGGTGCATACCCCTCCTTGTCTGGCTAGCTGATAGTCTACTGCATATCTCGTTTGCTGTGTGTATAGTCTGAGTTCTGCGAGTTCTTGGTCAATTGCACCCAGTGCTTGTAGGGTGTTGTTTCCTAAGATGGTAAGTCCACATATGAAGAAATTCCTATTACTGGCACTGATCACCCCTGCGATGCCCCCTAGGGATAGTGTCCCCAGAAATTCATACCCCAAAGAAGATCCTAATGTGACAGGGGCCTGCCAGTCTTGACCCACACTTGACCCTGACTGCACAGAGCTGTGCTGAGGTGGTTCATGGGAGTGGGGCAATTCTGTCTGAACTTAGCTCCTGTAACTAAATGCACTGGAACTACTGAATTAGAACGCAGCTAACTGTGCACTGGAACATCAGAATGCACTTAGCTGTGTACTAGAACATCAGAACTGAAGTGGATGGCCTCACACTGACTATTCATAGATTTGCAGGTTTTTTTTGTGCTGTAGCTTTACCAACTCACTTAGTCTCTCTGTGTTCCTGATTTCTAAGAATTAAATACAGTCAAATTCTAATTCAATTACAGCTAGTAGGTCAGGAAACTTAAACATAGAAACATAGAAAACTGCAGCACAAAACAGGCCCTTCGGCCCCACAAGTTGTGCCGAACATATCCCTACCTTTTAGGCCTACCTATAACCCTCCATCCTATTAAGTCCCATGTACTCATCCAGGAGTTTCTTAAAAGACCCTATTGAGTTTGCCTCCACCACCACTGACGGCAGCCGATTCCACTCGCCCACCACCCTCTGTGTGAAAAACTTCCCCCTAACATTTCCCCTGTACCTACCCCCCAGCACCGTGAACCTGTGTCCTCTCGTAGCAGACATTTCCACCCTGGGAAAAAGCCTCTGAGAGTTCACCCGATCTATGCCTCTCAACATCTTATATACCTCTATTAGGTCTCCTCTCATCCTACGTCTCTCCAAGGAGAAAAGACTGAGCTCCCTCAGCCTATCCTCATAAGGCATGCCACTCAATCCAGGCAACATCCTTGTAAATCGCCTCTGCACCCTTTCAATCTTTTCCACATCCTTCCCATAGTGAGGCGACCAGAATTGAGCACAGTACTCCAAGTGGGGTCTGACGAGGGTCTTATATAGCTGCATCATTATCCCCGGACTCCTAAACTCAATCCCTTGATTGATAAAGGCCAGCACACCATACGCCTTCTTAACCACCTCCTCCACCTGCAGGGCCGATTTTAGAGTCCTATGGACCCGGATCCCAAGGTCCTTCTGATCCTCCACAGTACTAAGAGTCTTTCCCTTAATATTGTACTCCTTCATCCAATTTGACCTGCCAAAATGGACCACGACGCATTTATCTGGGTTGAAGTCCATCTGCCACTTCTCCGCCCAGTCTTGCATCTTATCTATGTCCCTCTGTAACTTCTGACATCCCTCCAGACTATCCACAACCCCACCAACCTTCATGTCATCGGCAAACTTACCAACCCATCCCTCCGCTTCCTCATCCAGGTCATTTATGAAAATGACAAACAGCAAGGGTCCCAGAACAGATCCCTGGGGATCACCACTGGTGACCGACCTCCATTTAGAAAAAGACCCATCCATACACACTCTCTGCCTCCTTTGGGCAAGCCAGTTCTGGATCCACAGGGCAGCAGCCCCTTGGATCCCATGCCCTCTCACTTTTTCTAGAAGCCTTGCATGGGGGACCTTATTGAACGCCTTGCTAAAATCCATATAAACCACATCTACCGCTTTCCCTTTGTCAATGTGTTTAGTCACATTTTTGAAGAACTCCACCAGGCTCGTAAGGCACGATCTGCCTTTGACAAAGCCATGCTGAGTATTCTTGAGCATACTAAACCTCTCCAAAGCTCATAAATCTTGTCCCTCAGGATCTTCTCCATCAGCTTACCAACCACTGAGGTTAGACTCACCGGTCGGTAATTTCCTGGGCTATCCCTATTCCCCTTCTTGAAAATAGGAACCACATCCGCAATCCTCCAATCCTCCGGCACCTCTCCCGTCTCCATCGACGACGCAAAGATCATCGCCAGAGGCTCTGCAATCTCTTCCCTCGCCTCCCACAGTGACCTGGGGTACATCCCATCCGGACCCAGCGACTTATCTATCTTGATGCCATTCAAAGATTCCAGCACAACCTCTTTATTAAAGTCCACATACTCAATCTTTTCAGTCCACCGCAAGCCCGCAGTACATCCACCCAGGTCCTTCTCCTCTGTGAAAACTGAGACAAAATTCTCATTAAGCACCTCTGCCATTTCTACTGGTTCGTACTAATTTTCCCACCTTCACGTTTTATAGGCCCTATTCCTTCATGTCTCATCCTTTTACTCTTCACATATTTATAGAACGCCTTAGGGTGTTAAAGTATGAGCTAAAATAAAAGTTCTGATGAAGGGTCATCCTGACTCAAAACTTTGGCTCGATTCTCTTTTCATTTGGAGGCCCACACTGTCTGTAATTTCCACACAGTAAAACAACAACCTGAGTTGTTGTCTTGTCCTGCCAAGTGGGTGCAGGAGAACCAGTGGGACTCGCCCAACAGAGATGGAGAGTTGGAAGCAGTGTTAGAGAGCACACTGCTCTCACCTGTCTTACTGTTATCAATTTGACATTAAAATTGATATTTAACCTCGTGGATCCGATCTAGAATCCTCAGCATATTGGATCAGGTTATAAATCAGTAATTTCCAAATATGTATATATAAAACCACTCGATAGCAAATCTCTTGTTCAGAGATTTTGGTTGAACACAGAATAAAACTATCAGTAAATTTAGGGGCTTGATTCTATAAATGGCACAGGATGGAACATTGCAAGTGTTTTTGCCAAACAAGGGCGGCACGGTAGCACAGTGGTTAGCATTGCTGCTTCACAGCTCCAGGGTCCTGGGTTCGGTTCCCGGCTCGGGTCACTGTCTGTGTGGAGTTTGCACATTCTCCTTGTGTCTGCGTGGGTTTCCTCCGGGTGCTCCGGTTTCCTCCCACAGTCCAAAGATGTGCGGGTTAGGTTGATTGGCCAGTTAAAAATTGCCCCTTAGAGTCCTGAGATGCGTAGGTTAGAGGGATTAGTGGGTAAATATGTGGGGGCAGGGCCTGGGTGGGATTGTGGTCGGTGCAGACTCAATGGGCCGAATGGCCTCCTTCTGCACTGTAGGGTTTCTATGATTTCTATGATTCTATGGTTTCTAAAGTTTGCCCTTTGAAACCGATTATCTGATCATTCTCTGAATAAAAATGTTGCACCATCTGAAATAAACAATCCAAGATCAACTAATTAAATGTGAGGTGCAAATCCTCCAGAAGTTTCACACTCCATTATTCAACCAACATTTAAATACAGTAACAGGAGGCAATTACTCTGCCCCTTGAGCCTATTCCTCTATTTAATTAAATTTTGCCTAATCTGCATCTTAACTCCATTTACTCTGAGTAGATGTCATCCTCGATAAGGACAGTTGACGATGACCTGCCATAGATTCACTTCACTTGTCATCCTGAGTTAATGAAATTCTGAGCATCTTCTTGAGTAACTCCATTGGGTCACAATCCACCCTGTTTGGTGTCTCTGTTGCTGGTTTACAATAATAAATGTAACTGGAGTGTTCGTGCTCATTGCCCAGCAGCTGCAGCCATTGTTGCTCAGAGATCATTCAGTTTGGAAGTTAAATGGTTAATCTCCATGTACAGAAACAGTCCTTCTCTCAGCTCATTGACAAGGAACTGGCTCCTGGGCTCTGGGGTGAAACCACAAATATCAGGAAATCAATATTTGCTCAAAATTCCGAAGTCCCAGTTGGAATTTGTTTCTTATCATTTGACTGATTTACTGAACATCTCTGGAACAAGAAGAGTTAAAGTAAAATTTCAAATGAAACTTGTTGACAGTTGAATTAGCCGCAGGTTGTCAAACTGGTTGAATTTGATGCCTGGAATGGGGCCGCTCCCTTCTCTGCAGTAAGTGGGGAATGTTTAAATTGAATTCCATGCTGAGGATGGGCAGCAGCTTTCACACAGAGGGTAAAGCTGTGAGCCTCACTGAAAAGGGAAACAATCACATTTCCAATTTGTTTCATTTCAGCAAGTTGCAAGAAATTTCTATCTCATTGATGCAGAGGATCAGGGAGAGAACTGACACCCACGACACTGAAATGAAGAGACAGGGATTTTTTGCAGACAGAAGATAAGATTAATGTAACTTCTTACATTTGATGCCTTGACCAATATTCTGTACATGCACCTTGTCCTGGATTCCAACATATCTCTGTTTCGTTGGTCTCTCTTTCCCCAATCCATCCATTTATTGTGTATTTCATCAGCTTATTTGCCTTTTCTAAATGCATTACCTCCCACTACTCTGGATTAATTTTATTTGACACTTTTCTGCCCAGCTGTTCAGTCCACAGACTTCTTCCTTCATTCTAAAGCTTTCTGTCTCACTGTTAACTACTCAACCAATTTTCATATAACTTGCAAACTTCTTAATCATGGCTCCTATATTTAAGTGTAGCAGGATCATTTGCAACCTCAGGAAGGTTTTTCTTCTGCAATTCACTCCAGCCCCAATTAAGTCTCCCATGTGGGGTTTACGCGTCATGGCCAATGGTGGTGGAACCAGTAAATGTTTGATGGCAATATTGGAAGTGCTGGAACCCCGAGGTACAATGGCTGCTTATGGGTGGAGCACTCTTCAGGAAGAGGACTTGTGTTTAGTTTACAGGAAGTCAGGAAACTTCTTCACTCCTTTCGCTCGGATTATTGCTCATTGAAGTTGGAAATGGGAGGCTCTGACGAATAACTACAGAGGAATGTTCAGAACTGTGAAGAGTGGAGAAATAAGCAGAGGACCTTCCTTGTGCCGATCACTACTATATTTAGGACTGAATTATTGATATTTACCACAAACAGCAAGGCACCGAGTACTGAGTCCTCACTGGATAATCGTTCAATTACAAAAAATATCATCCACTATTACAATTTGATTCTAGCCATTGAGCCAGTTTTGGTTCCAAATGACCACTTTCTTTCCCTTGGATCCAATGGCTTTTACTTTTCTGACCAGTTGTCAGAAAAAACCTCACTAAAACCCACGTAGACTGCATCAAACAAGTGTCTCTCTAATCTGAGAAAAATCAGTGAGGTTCGTCAGACATCACCTTTCTTTAACGAATTGATGCCTTTCCAAAAGATCATTTATAATAACTGTCCGAAGGTCTTTGAATAATTTGTCCACCAAGATCTACCTGACTGACCTGTAATTACCCCTTGCTGCTTTTTAAATAACTGTACAACATTAGCAGTTCCCCAATCTGACAACATCACGCTGTAGCCAAAGAGCACTGGAAAGTGATGGTTAAAGCTTCTTCTTTTTATTCCCTTACTCATCTTGGCAGCCCGAGATATATTTATAAAATACATTTTGTCTTTCCTTTTTTACTGCCCTCTTATTGTTTCCTGCCCTCTCTTTGCTTTTCCAAGTTCCTTTTTAATTCCACCTCTGTAATTGCAGACTGACACATTCCCAGGTTCAGGATAACGCACTGGGGGCCACAGTAAAATCTGGGGCAGCTCCCACAAAGGGAAAAGGCTGCTTTTTAAGACCCCTCAGCGAGAGAATGAAAACTCAAAATAAACCCTCAGGCTACATGTTTGACATATGTTCATGCTAAATGTTAACTGTGATTGTGAATGGAGTGAGTAACATACAGAATTGGAAGAAACTTATTTGTTTTGCACTTTGTGTGCTGTCAGCTTTGAGTAGTCTTGTAATATACTTTTATAAACCTAATGTATAGAGTATATTGCTGGACAAATACATTTTAATTGCTCTTTGCCCCCTAACCTCAATTCATCTCAGTTAATTTTGGGACAGTTGAAATCCACTTTGATCGCTGCCATTTTGTTTCTGTATTTGGAAAGGCCAGGCCTATTCGGGAAAGTCAGCATGGGCTTGTGTGGGACAGGTCATGTCTTACTAACTTGATTGTTTTTTTTGAGGGGTCGTGAAGGTGATCGATGAAAGTAGAGTAGTGGATGTTGTCTACATGGACTTTAGAGAAGGTCCCACATGGGAGGCTCATCCAGAAGATTAAGATGCATGGGATCCACGGTGACTTGGCCACTTGGATTCCGAATTGACTTGCCCAAAGAAGTCAGAGAGTTGTGGTAGAAGGGTGTTTCTCTGGCTGGAGGTCCATGACAGGCATCCGCAGTGGGACCTATCGCCTTGAGATATATATAAATGACTTGGGTGATAACATGAGTGGGTCAGTAAATTTGCATACAATCCTAGATAGGTGGAGTTCTGGATCGTGTAGAAGGTTGTCAAAGGATACAGCGGGATATTGATCAGTTGCAGATATTTGAGGAGAAATGGCAGATGGAGTTTAATCCGGGCAAGTGTGAAGTGCCGCACTTCGGGAGGTCAAATGTTAAGGGTAAGTACACAGTTAATGGCAGGACCCTGGACAGCATAGATGCAGTAAGAAGTCTTACAACACCAGGTTAAAGTCCAAGTTAGACTTCTCACTGTGTTTACCCAAGTCCAACACCGGCATCTCCACATCATAGCATTGATGTACAAAGGGATCTTGGGGTTCAAGTCCATTGCTAACTGAAAGTGGCTACACAAGTAGATATGGTGGGAAAGAAAGCGTATGGCATGCTTGCCTTTATTGGTCGGGGCATTGAGTTTAAGAGTTAGGCTGTCCTTTTGCAGCTTTATAAAACTTTGGTTAGGCTGCACTTCGAGTATTGTATTCAATTCTGGTTGCCACATTACAGGAGGGGTGTGGAGGCTTCAGAGAGGGTGCAGAAGAGGTTTATCTGAATGGTGCCTAGATTAGGGGATATGAGCTATGAGGAGAGGATGGACAAACTAGGGTTCTTTTCTCTGCAGCGGCAGAGGCTGAGGGGAGACCTGGTAGGAATCTATAAAATGATCACAGGGTTGACAGTCAGAATTTTCTATCGAGAGTTACTACTCGGGGGCATGCACTTAACGTGAGAGGGGGAATGTTCAACAGAGATGTGAGAGGCACGTTTTTTACTCAGTGGTAGGTGTCCGGAACGTGTTGCCAGGAGTGGTGGTGGTAGGTGTCTGGAATGCGTTGCCAGGGGTGGTGGTGGTAGGTGTCTGGAACACGTTGCCAGAGATTTTGGTGGTAGGTGTCTGGATCATGCTGCCAGTGGTGGCGGTTGTAGGTGTCTGGATCACGTTGCCAGGGGTGATGGTGGACGGTGTCTGGATCGCGTTGCCAGGGGTGGCGGTGGTAGGTGTCTGGATCACATTGCCAGGGGTGGCGGTGGTAGGTGTCTGGATCGCGTTGCCAGGGGTGGCGGTGGTAGGTGTCTGGATCACGTTGCCAGGGGTGATGGTGGACGGTGTCTGGATCGCGTTGCCAGGGGTGGCGGTGGTAGGTGTCTGGATCACGCTGCCAGTGGTGGCGGTGGTTGGTGTCTAGAACACGTTGCCAGGGGTGATACAATCGGTGAATTTAATAGGCTTTTAGAGAAGCACATGAATATGCAGAGAAGAGAGGGATGTGGACCAGGGGCAGGCAGAAGGGATTAGTTTAATTTGGTGTCATGTTCAGCACAAAATCGTGGGCTGAAGGGCCGTTTCCTGTGCTATGTTCTATGGATAGAAACATAGAAGATAGGAGCAGGAGGAGGCCATTTAGCCCTTTGAGCTGCTCCGCCTTTCACTACGATCTTGGCTGATCATCCAACTCAATCGCCTCATCCTGCTTTCTCCCAAGAACCTTTGATCCCATTTGCCCCAAATGCAATATCCAGCTGCCTCTTGAATACATTCTTCTCAGCAATTTCACTACATATTTGCTCTTTGACTTCCTTTTGACTGTCTGGGGTCGATGTTAGACTCCCAGAACTGTCAGTGTCCCTTTCTTGTTCTTCAGTTCAATCCATATGACCTTATTTGATGATACCTTTATGAATGAAAATATTATACATTGATGTTAATATTAGTAGAAGAGTGGTAACTACTTTCACCTCCTACAGTGTTCATTGGTCAACTGCTGACACAATGAGAAATTTGGTAACTATATTCATGTTAGAGCTTCAACCAGGGCACTCATCTCATGGAGATTGTCACTGTCCAGAGGAATCATATCCACTTATAATGTATAAGTGCAGAGATATAATTCATACATTACCAGAGCTTAATATCAAAACTCCATCAAATCAAACACATCAAACATAAATGTTAACATAATACAACCCTGCCAGACTGTTAGAAACCAAGTGAAGGATCATTTAATTCACCATTGATCACCAAACTCCACATTTCCCTTGAGAATATTCTCTACCACGGGAATCAGTCTGGTTTCACCCTGCACTGGGAGTAAATCTTTAACCAATGGGATTTCCCAGTGCGGAGTCTCAGTGAACAGGATCCCACCTGGATCCAGGTTGTGGAGATCAGTGGGACTCTCTGGATTTCACTGGGCAGCTGTCTGTGTCACATCTGATGTGGAGAGTTAATGATAACTCTTGGGAAATGCCTGATCCCAGAGCTAACAGATGTTGTGTGATGGAGAGGTGGATTTATTCACTGGTTCGGCTAAAGGCAACACTTCAGTCAAATTGATCTTAATCGTGCTTATCTCCAGATGAATGTGGATCCAGATTCACAACAACATTTGACTATTGTGACATACCAAGGGCTATTCAGATATACAAGACTTCCATTTGGCATCACGTCTGCACCTGTGCTGTTCCAATGTGCCATGGATCAAACTCTAATCGGATTAGAAAGAGTCCAGTGTTTCATAGGCCGTATCTAAGTTACTGGAAAGAATGAGGAAGAAAACTCCACAACCTAGATGCCACACTCCAGAGACTAGAAGATCATGGATTAAGAGTACGGAAAGATAAATACGGAAGATTTCCAATCTTCTATAGATGCAAAGAGACTGCACAAATTGCCTTCAAAAGTCAAAGCCATTTCTGACGCACCTGCACCTCAACATCAATCATCTTAGTTCTCTTTGGGCTTATTAACGTATTACTCATGAAAGGGTTGTCACTAATCTAGTGACTATTCTTCAACATTTACACAACTTTTTGTGTCATAAGATGAAATGGAAATGGGTGGATCTGTGTGAGAAAGCCTTCATACAAGCTAAAGAGGTACCAGTAAAGTCAGAAGTCCTGACACACTTTAATCCAAATTTACCTTTGCAACTGGCAAGTAATGCATCACCTTATGGGATGGAGGCAGCAGTTTCTCACAGAATGCCCGATGGGAAAGAGAAGCCGATAGCTTTTGCACCAAGACCTTGAACAGAGCAGGAATGAACTATGCACACAAACAAAAGGAAGCTCCAGGAATCATTTTCAGAATCAGGCCAACACCGATGTGGAAGGAAATTTACTGAATTCATGGATAATCGGTCACTAACAATGTTTTTTGGGCCTCATACTGGGATTCCATTTCTCACAGTCAGCCGGACATACCATAAAATATCGTAAATCAAGTTTCCATAGGCAAGCTGAGTTATTAAAGAAATTATTTTTGGTGGTCAGGGCTCGATACCCAAATCGAGGAGAGAGCATCGATGTGTTTGTCTTGTGCAAAAGTTCAGAGCCTGTTGCCACGAGCTCCATTTCACCGAGGGGAATGCCCGCAAGGACCATGGTCAGCTCTGCTGAGGGCCGTTTGGCTCTATTCACTCTCCACAGATGCTGTCAGACCTGCTGAGATTTTCCAGTGTTTTCTGTTTAAGTTTATTTATTAGTGTCACAAGTAGGCTTACATTAACACTGCAATGAAGTTACTGTGAAAATCCCCAAGTCGACACACTCCAGCGCCTGTTCGGGTTACACTGAGGGAGAATTTAGCACGGCCAATGCACCTAAGCAGCACGTCTTTCGGACTGTGGGAGGAAACCGGAACAACGGAGGAAACCCAGGTAAACACGGGTTGAACGTGCAAAGTCCACACACAGTGATCCAAGCCGGGAATCGAACCCTGGTCTCTAGCACTGAGAGTCACCGATGCTAACCACTGGGCCACCCGTGCCACCCTTTGTTTCACATTCCAGCATCCACAGTATTTTGCCTTTATTTCAACAAAAGCAATTTGCATTCTTATAGCTCCTTTAATGCTATAAAATATTCCAAAGTCCTTCACTGGAGCAAAATGAGGCAAGTTTATTGTCTTACTGTCCTTACTGGGCAGGAGAGTAAAAGCTTGATAAAAGAGGCAGATTTGTAAAAGATTTCTAAGGGACAGAAGGGAGTAAATTCTGGAGCTCTGGACCCAGGCAGATGAAGGCACGGCTGACAATGAAGGGATGAAAGAAATGAGGGACGCAGAATTGAAAGAACGCTGAAACTTTGGATGGTTCCAGCGTTGGAGAATGTTAAAGATATCGGAAGGGGTGAGATCATTCAGAAAATTGAAGATGGGAAGGAGAACTTTAAAATCAAGGCAATTCCGGACTGACTCCCAATGTCGCTCAGTAAGCACAGGATGCAGGGTCGACAGGCAGCCTGGAGTGAATAAGATCCAGTTTCATAATATGAGTGAGCATGGGGAACATCTGTGGTGGGTAAATTGTTGGAAGTTATTTTGAGAGACAGGATCAACAGGCAGTTAGCTTGGCTTTGTGAGTGGAAAATCATGTCTCACAAATTTAATTGAGTTTCTTGAAGGGGTAACCAAGAAGGTAGATGAGGGCAGTACATTTGATGTTGTCTACATGGACTTTAGCAAGGCCTTTGACAAGGTACCGCATGGTAGGTTGTTGCAGAAGTTTAAATCTCACGGGATCCAGGGTGAGGTATCTAAATGGATACAAAACTGGCTTCTTGACAGAAGCCAGAGGGTGGTTGTCGAGAATTGTTTTTCAAACTGGAGGCTTTGACCAGCGGTGTGCCTCAGGGATCAGTGCTGGGCCTACTGTTATTTGTCATTTATATTCATGATTTGGATGAGAATATAGGAGGCATGATTAGTAAGTTTGCAGATGACACTAAGATTAGTGGCATGGTGGACAGTGAAGAAAGTTATCTCCAATTGCAACGGGATCTTGATCAATTGGGCCAGTGGGCTGACGAATGGCAGATGGAGTTTAATTTAGACAAATGCGAAGTGATGCATTTTGGTAGATTGAACCAGGGCAGGACTTACTCAGTTAATGGTAGGGCGTTGGGGAGAGTTACAGAACAAAGAGATCGAGGGGTACATGTTCATAGCTCCTTGAAAGTGGAGTCACAGGTGGACAGAGTGGTGAAGAAGGCATTCCGCATGCTTGGTTTCATCGGTCAGAACATTGAATACAGGAGTTGGAATGTCTTGTTGAAGTTGTACAAGACATTGGTAAGACCACACTTGGAATATTGTGTGCAGTTCTGGTCACCCTATTAGAGAAAGGATATTATTAAGCTAGAAAGAGTGCAGAAAAGATTTACTGGGATGCTACCGGGACTTGATGGATTGAGTTATAAGGAGAGGCTGGATAGACTGGGACTGTTTTCTCTGGAGTGCAGGAGGCTGAGGGGTGATCATATAGAGGTCAATAAAATAATGAGGGGCACCAATCAGCTAGATAGTTTATATATTTTCCCAAAGGTAGGGGAGTCTAAAACTAGAGGGCATAGGTTTAGGGTGAGGGGGAGAGATATAAAAGTGTCCAGAGGGGCATTTTTCTCACACAGAGGGTGGTGAGTGTCTGGAACAAGCTGCCAGAGGTAGTAGTGGAGGCGAGTACAATTCTGTCTTTTAAAAAGCATTTAGATAGTTACAGGGGTACGATGGGTATAGAGGGATATGGGCCAAATGCGGGCAATTGGGATTAGCTTAGGGGTTTAAAGAAAAAGGGGCGGCATGGACAAGTTGGGCCGAAGGGCCTGTTTCCATGCTCTCAACCTCTATGACCTCTGTGACTCCTATTGAACTCACTGTGTGACGGCAATTAATTCCAAATTGTTTGGAAATAACTTTGTTCATAGCTCAAAGAGTTTTTAAACTGGCTCAATTATATATTTTCTAAATCGCAACGACCAGTCGGAGGACGGAGACAGAGTCAGAGTCGTTTCAGCACTGCAGGAACCATTCAACCCATCGAGATGTAATACAAATCTCAGATTACAGAGACCAGATCCAATTACTGAACTGTGATTTGCTGAAAGAAAACCAGGAACAACATTACGTTTGGTCGCAAAGAGCTTACAAAGAGAAAACTAGCAGACTCGACACGGAAGCAGAGAATCTGCAGGTCAAGGTAAGATTTGTCTGCTCCTGTACTTTATGTATTTCTTTATTTTAAAGCATTTTCTCAGTCAGACTATGTTACATGGGCAGTTGTAGCCATTCCCTTTCCTTGTGGTTTTATACAGTGACTGAGCTGGAGCAGTGATGAAGGTGATCTGTTTAACAGTGAGGCTCCCAGAATCAGACCACTCCTGTTCCACACCATTATTTTTCATTTTTAAGAGGGATGGAATGAGGTGAATCAGAACATTCCCACATCCCAGTTCAGACGGGGCTGGGCCCTGGACCTTCCTCGATATGGGTTTTACCATAACATTTACTGTATCATATGGGGAATGTTTCATTTTTGAAATTACAGGGAATTAATTTTAGGAGTTTTGGCGCCGTCAACATACAGAGTTTAGCTGCACAGTCTGCATCTCCCTGCTCCAACCAATACTGAATTATTATTATGTAATGAATGCATGCTCAAGTGTTTGGCTAAAAGTTAAAATGTCAGGTGAACACTGTGACTTTTTGTAATGTTACAGATAGAAATTCACTGCACTTACTGATTTGGAAATGATAACCTTTCTAACCAGCCTTAAACATTGCTTCCAGCTGAATTGGGTGCGTACTTGTCAAACTGGTTCAATTGGTTTCTCTCTCCCATTTAATAGAAACTCTAAATATCTCATAACAGCTTTTACCAGAGGGTGAAACCCAGACACAGGTATTATAAACAGGGCCAGCTCAGATGATCGGTATCATTTCTACTGAGATAACCAGGAATTGGCTGCAGTGAATTAACAAAGACAGGATATGCACAGTGACAGTAAAGCCGGTGTGATTGAGGTAAAGTAGAAATGTAGTTTCTGAACTGATTGTGAAGTGTCTCTTTCTTCCTTCCATTTAAATGTGTTGCCTCCCAGGGAGATTATTCTGGGCTGGGCTGAAAAATGGCAAATGGAGTTTAACCCTGATAAATGTGAGGTGATTCATTTTGGTAGGACAAATTTAAATGTGGATTACAGGGTCAAAGGTAGGGTTCTGAAGACTGTGGAGGAACAGAGAGATCTTGGGGTCCATATCCACAGATCTCTAAAGGTTGCCAGTCAAGTGGATAGAGCTGTGAAGAAGGCCTATAGTGTGTTAGCTTTTATTAACAGGGGGTTGGAGTTTAAGAACCGTGGGGTTATGCTGCAACTGTACAGGACCTTGGTGAGACCACATTTGGAATATTGTGTGCAGTTCTGGTCACCTCACTATAGGAAGGATGTGGAAGCGCTGGAAGGAGTGCAGAGGAGATTTACCAGGATGCTGCCTGGTTTGGAGGGTAGGTCATATGAGGAAAGGTTGAGGGAGCTAGGGCTGTTCTCTCTGGAGCGGAGGAGGCTGAGGGGAGACTTAATAGAGGTGTATAAAATGATGAAGGGGATAGATAGAGTGAACGTTCAAAGACTATTTCCTCGGGTGGATGGAGCTATTACAAGGCGGCATAACTATAGGGTTCGTGGTGGGAGATACAGGACGGATATCAGAGGTAGGTTCTTTACGCAGAGAGTGGTTGGGGTGTGGAATGGACTGCCTGCAGTGATAGTGGAGTCAGACACTTTAGAAACATTTAAGCGGTTATTGGATAGGCACATGGAGCACACCAGGATGATAGGGAGTGGGATAGCTTGATCTTGGTTTCAGATAAAGCTCGGCACAACATCGTGGGCCGAAGGGCCTGTTCTGTGCTGTACTGTTCTATGTTCTATGTTCTATGTCCTCCGCTCCCTGCAGTGAATCCATCCTTTGTGGCTGTAGCTATTATCTAACTGTGAGCTCCCGCAGTGAATCCATCCTTTGCGGCTGTAGCTATGATCTAACTGTGAGCTCCCAGCAGTGAATCCATCCTTTGCGGCTGTAGCTATTATCTAACTGTGAGCTCCCCACAGTGAATCCATCCTTTGCGGCTGTAGCTATTATTTAACTGTGAGCTCCCTGCAGTGAATCCATCCTTTGCGGCTGTAGCTATTATCTAACTGTGAGCTCCCTGCAGTGAATCCATCCTTTGCGGCTGTAGCTATTGTCTAACTGTGAGCTCCCTGCAGTGAATCCATCCTTTGCAGCTGTAGCTATTATCTAACTGTGAGCTCCCTGCAGTCAATCCATCCTATGCGGCTGTAGCTATTATCTCACTGTGAGCTCCCTGCAGTGAATCCATCCTTTGCGGCTGTAGCTATTATCTCACTGTGAGCTCCCTGCAGTGAATCCATCCTTTGCGGCTGTAGCTATTATTTAACTGTGAGCTCCCAGCAGTGAATCCATCCTTTGCAGCTGTAGCTATTATCTAACTGTGAGCTCCCTGCAGTCAATCCATCCTTTGCGGTTATAGCTATTATCTAACTGTGAGCTCCCCGCAGTGAATCCATCCTTTGCGGCTGTAGCTATTATCTAACTGTGAGCTCCCCGCAGTGAATCCATCCTTTGTGGCTGTAGCTATTATCTAACTGTGAGCTCCCGGCAGTCAATCCATCCTATGCGGCTGTAGCTATTATCTAACTGTGAGCTCCCTGCAGTCAATCCATCCTTTGCAGCTGTAGCTATTATCTAACTGTGAGCTCCCTGCAGTGAATCCATCCTTTGCAGCTGTAGCTATTATCTAACTGTGAGCTCCCTGCAGTGAATCCATCCTTTGTGGCTGTAGCTATTATCTAACTGTGAGCTCCCTGCAGTGAATCCATCCTTTGCAGCTGTAGCTATTATCTAACTGTGAGCTCCCCGCAGTGAATCCATCCTTTGTGGCTGTAGCTATTATCTAACTGTGAGCTCCCTGCAGTGAATCCATCCTTTGCGGCTTTTGCTATTATCTAACTGTGAGCTCCCTGCAGTGAATCCATCCTTTGCGGCTTTTGCTATTATCTAACTGCAAGCTCCCTGCAGTGAATCTATCCTTTGCAGCTGTCGCTATTATCTAACTGTGAGCTCCCCACAGTGAATCCATCCTTTGTGGCTGTAGCTATGATCTAACTGTGAGCTCCCCGCAGTGAATCCATCCTTTGCGGCTGTAGCTATTATCTAACTGTGAGCTCCCCGCAGTGAATCCATCCTTTGCGGCTGTAGCTATTATCTAACTGTGAGCTCCCGCAGTGAATCCATCCTTTGCAGCTGTAGCTATTATCTAACTGTGAGCTCCCGCAGTGAATCCATCCTTTGCAGCTGTAGCTATTATCTAACTGTGAGCTCCCGCAGTGAATCCATCCTTTGCAGCTGTAGCTATTATCTAACTGTGAGCTCCCCACATTGAATCCATCCTTTGCAGCTGTAGCTATTATCTAACTGTGAGCTCCCCGCAGTGAATCCATCCTTTGCAGTTATAGCTATTATCTAACTGTGAGCTCCCTGCAGTGAATCCATCCTTTGCGGCTGTAGCTATTGTCGAACTATGAGCTCCCTGCAGTGAATCCATCCTTTGTGGCTGTAGCTGTTATCTCACTGTGAGCTCAGACAGTGACTGAGAAACAGTTTATTCAACACTGGGACCCCTCACAGCTCAACTTCTTTCTATTCTCCACCAACCTCTCATTTTAAATAAGAGGTGATGCGATTAACCAGGGACAGGGAGCACAGGGTCTCCACAGACAGTGACGAGATTGTGGAAGGAGCTTCTTGGGGCACAATGTGAGATAATACACTTTGGATTTAAAAGCGACAGATTTGAATCGAGTAGGACATTAATGACAGATGGTCATGCTGAGACTGATTCTTGATACAGAAATCAGTAAATGTTGGATTCAGTTTGAATATGTTTTTACAGGCCGCTATAATGAGGTTAGTTGGAGCTCAGTGTGTTCAGCTTTGAATTCCTTTCCAGCCGCCCACAATGGCTCCAGATGGAGCTGCGCTGTAATTGTTAGGCTAATACCTGAGATCGCTTCTCGGCCTTTTGGCTAAGATCAAGTGTAGTATCGTCATGCTGTACTTGGTTGAAGTCATTAGGTTACATTTTAGCTTCATTTGAAGCAATTTTTAAAAGCGGCATCTCGGCCTTTTGGCTCAGATGCAAATGACATCAAGCCGTGGAGGAGGTGCAATGCCTACTCCAATCAGCTTGGCTCATGTAGATCAAGCCCAAGACAGGAGGTGAGAGCCCTGTCTTGTCAGC
Organism: Mustelus asterias; assembly: GCF_964213995.1. Lineage (NCBI taxonomy): Eukaryota > Metazoa > Chordata > Chondrichthyes > Carcharhiniformes > Triakidae > Mustelus > Mustelus asterias. The sequence goes on from NW_027590159.1 coordinate 833,257, forward strand.
TTGGATCGGGAATGTCTCAACTTGTTGAGACTCTGAATTGGACTTGATTTGATTGTATTGGATTTTTAAAAAATGCCTGAGATGAAAGGACTGAGCTGCTGATAGACTAGTTCAACTGGTTATATTTCTGAGACTAAATCAGCATTGGGTATAATTTAATATGCTGCCCCCATTTGTTGATTTACCTCAACTGATAATTCCTTCTCTATAAGATCCTGTCAATTCCATTCATTAAAATGATAATAAATCCTGTTAAAGGAAAGAAAGCACTGTTCATGTTCTGAAGGATTGTGTGGTTAGGAAACAAATACCCATTCAGTAACACACAACGGGTTACTTGTGGTACCATCAGGATTGAATTGTTGGATCAAACAGTGCGTTAAACTGGGAGGGGATGGTTTGGGCAGCGGGTCAGAACAGACCCCACATCCTTCAATGGAATTAGATAAATGATTGAAGAAAGAAGACGCAGAGTGAGAAAACTTTAACCTTGTTCTCATAAAAAGCCAGTGCAGATATCGGAGCCTGCTCATTGAATTTAAAACTATTTTAATATCCATGAAAATAAATAATATCAAGGTGTAGTAATCTTACCAAGGCCAGTTTTCCATCACCAAGCACCCATTTATTTACAGTGGCAATTGAGTGCCGCTCGACTGCTGTAGAGTGTAAATAGGCCCTGAGTCAACAACTGCTGGCCTGAGTGGAGCCAACTGATTTTCAACCCCCCCCCCCCCCCCCCCCCCCCCCCCCCCGGCTGATCTCCATCTGTGGCTCGTCGCTGGCAATGGCCATGCCTGTGACTGGTACTGACGCCTGTACTGACACAGGTTCCCTATTCCGGTGATGGTTCATCTGTTTCCTGATTATCTTGACCTGCACTTGGACTTTGTACAACATGGGCCCTGTCTTTTCTGTTATAATCTTGAGGACCCAATGGATGCTGTCCTTCAAGTTCCTGACATGGACTGGGCCACAGGTCTTAAATGCTCTTTCTGTTTGCACAGAATCCTGGTTCTTTTTCTGGGTCTTCTGTTGGGACTCCACCCATGCTGCCAGGTTTGGGAAAAGTAAACTTTGTCTTGTTTGAAGCCTCCGTCCCATTAATAATTCCACTGGGGCGATTCCAGTTGTTGTATGAGAGGTTGGCCTGTTGTTGAATAGAAATCGCACCAGTTTGGTCTCTATGGACACCGCAGGTTGCTTCTTAATGCCCAGATTAAAACTCTGCACCATTTGATAGGGGGCTGTCCTAATGTGTTTGATGCCATTGAAAAGCATGAAGGTGTGAGAGTCGATGCTTGTGAAGGTAGTGCCATTGTCAGAGAGCAGGATTTCAGGTATCCTGTGCGTGCTGAAACTTTGTCGTAGATTCTCAGTGGTAGCCTGGGAAGTGGTGGAGTTCATCTGATGTATCTCCAACCATTTGGAATGTGCTTTGACCATGATCGGAAACATAGAGCCCAATTCAGTGATTCTGCCTGTGCTGCCTGAGTGGATGGAATCCCCTCACCTGTCAGATATTAATGTGCCGGTTCTGGCAATAGTGTGGAGTTGGTTAGTTCAGTTGTTTCGGTGTCTCGAGTGTGATGTAGAATGACGCTAATGTTGAGGGTTTGGTCCTCTTACCGCTGTGGGGTTCATGGAATCCCATCTCCTCCCATTGCCCCACATTTACTAAGTTGTGTCCCTGAAGCTACATGTAACTAATTGTCTCTCTCTATTGGAGAGAAATATTAATATTTCATTGAGGACTATGGCTACTAACACTGTCCACACTGCAACACCACCAACTTCCAGTTGAAACACCGAAATATTTCCAACCAATATCTTCACAGAATTCTTACGGTGCACAATGAGGCCATTTGGCCCATCGTGTCTGCACCAGCTCACCAAATTAGCATGAGGAATTTGTGTCATTCTCCAGCCTTTTTCTCGTATCCTCGCTCATTGTTTATATTCAAATAATCATCTAATTCCTTTTTGACTGTTTCGATGCAGCCGACCTCCACCACACTTCCTGGCTGTGAATTCCAGACCTGAACCACTGGCAGTGTGAGAAAGGTTTCTCTCACATCATCTTCAACCCCACCACACACTCCATTCCTGAGCCACTGACCATCCCATGTCCCCTCCCTGTGACTCAGGGTAAGGACATGGGAATCCTGTGCTCTTCCCTTTCACCATCACCCTTTTTGTCATTTAAACGCTCCGGCTCTTCCATTTTGTTCTTTCCTTGTCACCCACCCATCCCCAGCTCCCTGTCACTTAAAACAATTTAATTCACTGCTATTTCCAATTTCTAATTTTTGCTAATTGAACTGAAACTAAATCTGTTTCTATCTTCACAGATGCTGCCTGACCTGATGAGAGTTTCCAACATATTTATTTATATTTCAGATTTACAGCATTAATAGAATTTTGCCTTCTGTATCAACTGAAGTTGTGTTTCTTGAGTGTCCCGCGCTGTACATTATTATTGTTAATGATCTTATTCTTAAAAACACTGTTGATTTACCCTGATTCCTGTTATTTTCCTCTCTCTGATCTCCAGTCTGAATGGTAATGATCTCTCCGATTCTTGTGCCGAGGACCTGGCCTCTGCTCTCAGTACAAACCGCTCACTGATAGATCTGAATCTGAGTTACAATAAACTGGGAGATTCAGGAGTGAAACTGCTGTCTGTGGCTCTGAGGAATCCGGACTGTAAAATACAGAAACTGGAATAAGTACCAGATTGTATGAGATTGTGTTTATAATAACTGAATATTCAACAATATAATTTGACCACTGGTATTTATATAAAATACTCTGCCCATTACTATTGGTGTCAGTTATGAATAAGGAAAATTGCTTTTCCTTTGACTCCTGTTGCTTCTCTCTCTGATCCCTGAGCAATGGCACGTCAGTCCCACAGATCCTTATTTTGAGGGTGTGGGGGAATAATGTTATGGTTCAACCTCTGAGGTCCTCTCCTCCTCCTCAGATGTGCACAGCTCTCCCCGGACACAGCATCCATTGATTTGTGAAAGGGGGGAGAGTGAGTGGATGACAGTAAATGGAGGACAGGACATGGTGGTGGAGTCTCACTGTTAGTAACAGATGTCAGTACAGCAGCGAGAGGTGAACTGAGTTCAAATGATCAAGAAGCAGAATCAGCTTGGATAGAGATAAGAATTAGCAAAGTTAAAAGATCACTTGTGGGAATCATTTATAGGCCCCTAACAATATTCAGAATCTCTGACAAAATATACAGGAAAAATAATGGGGTCTTGTAAAAACATACTGCAATAATCACGGGTGATTTTAATCTCCATATACAAAGAAGAACAAAGAACTGTACAGCACAGTAACCAGCCAACAGGCCTGTGGCGACTCCTAATCCTTATTCAGACCCAGAACTTACTGCCCATACGCAGTTGCTATTCCTCTGTTTGTCTCTTGTTCATGTGTCTATCAAGGTACACCTTGGACATTGGTAATATGCCTGCTTCTGCCACCTCCATTGGCAGTGCCTTCCTGGCACCCACCACCCTTTGTGTGAAAACTTACCCCACACACCTCCCCCCAAACTTTGCTCCTCTCATCTTCATCCTGTGCCCTCTTGTAGTTGACCATTCGACTCTGGAGAAAAGTCTCTGACTATCCACCATATTGATGCCTCTCATAATTGTGTAAACCTCCATCAGGTCACCCCTCAGCCTCCCCTTTTGTAGTGAAAACAATCTGTGTTTATGTAACCTCTCCTCATAACTTAACCCTCCTTGACAAGGCAATGTTCTGGTAAACCTTCTTTGCACCCTCTCCAAAGCATCCACATCTTTCTGGTAGTGTGGCGAACACAACTGCACGCAATTTTCAAATGTGGCCAACTAAAGTTTCATACAGCTGTAACATAACTTGCCAACTTTTATACTCCATGTCCCGGTCGATGAACACAAGCATGATGTCTACCTTCTTGACCACCTCATCCACCTGGGTTGCCACTTTTACGGATCTGTAGACTTGTACACACAGATCCCTCTGTAGGTCAATATTCCGATGGGTTCTTCCATTTACTGTATAAATCGCTCAGATTGTCAAAAGTTGACGAGAAGATTAGTTGACAGAATGTATTCAAGTCCCCCCCCGCCCCCCCCCCCCCCCCCCCCCCCCCCCCCCCCCCTGTCTGAACCCGGAGTGCCTCCCTGCTGTCTGAACTGAGCGTGCCCCCGCCCCACCCCCACCCCTCCCCCCGGTCTGAACCGGGCGTGCCCCTCCCCCCCCCCCCCCCCACCATCTGAACCGGGCGTGCCCCCCCCCCCCCTGTCTGAACCGGGCGTGCCCCCATCTTGATTACGTGTGCCCTTATCTCGATTAGAAGGCCATGGACCAAATCCTGAGTGGAATGACAGGAGTCCAGACTTACCTGGATGAGATCTTGCTCATGGATTCGACTATTTTCCAAGTACTTGGAGAATACCTTAGAGGTTGCAGGAGCACGGCCTGCAAATCAAGAGAGAAATATGAGTTCTTCAAGGACTCCATTGAACGCCTGGGTCATGAAATTGACGGCAATGAATTACACAAGGCCCAAGATGGAGGAAATCATGAAGGCCCCAAGACCAGACAATGTGTCCCAATTCAGGTTGTTTTTGGGTCTAATCAATTACTATGACAACAAGCTCAATCCGGAGCTGGTGACAACATTGAAACTGATGCTCCAGTTGCTGGTGAAAGGAGAGCCGTGGAAGTGAATTTAAAAAAGGAGGCTTCTCTGGCGGTAAAGCAGGCTTTGAATAGATTGGAAATGCTAGTTCAATTTAACCCAAAGTTACCCCTGCAGCTTAAATGCGACTCCTCGCCCAATGGGATTGGGGCTGTCCTGTCTAATGTTATGTCAAACGGAGAGGAAGATCCATAGTATTCGCTTCTAGATCATTGACGAAAGCTGAGGAAACGTTTGCTCGGGTGGAAAAAGAAGGCTTAGGCATCGTCTTTATGTCAAGAAATTAAAAGCTCTGCCATGATGATGTTGTGACGGAGCTCGAAGGGCTGAATTACTGACTCCCATTCATAATTCCTATATTTTATCTTCCATCCTTGGACCATTCACTGGGATACTGTCCATGGCAGCAGTTTGATTGCAGAGTTGGGTGTTGGTGCTGTCAGTCAGAGAGACACATCTATACAGATGCTCTGTCAAGGCTGCCTTTGCCTGGAGATAAAGATGTTCCCGCTGGAATGTGAAGATAATGTATTTCACACGAGAAGATAATGTTCCGGTAACCGCTAACCAGGTATGGAAAGCCACCGGAATGATCCGGTTATGAGGCAGGGAGTGGAACTTGTCCAGAGAGGGAGGATGAGTAGAAAGCACCCGGAGTTACGGCGATAAGTGTGTGGAAGCTGGGAGTTGTCGGTGTTGCTGGATGTTTATTCTGGGCTATGAGAGCCTCATTCCCCCATCATTAAGAGGAAAGGTGCTGGAACGGGAGCACCAAGAGCACCCGGGGGTGCTGCCAAAGGAAGAAACAACAAGAAGCTGTTTGTAGTGCTGCCCAAATGTAAGAGAAAGTGGGATGGTGCGAATGCTGCGCTTGGGGACGGAAGGTGCTGCCCTTGCTGCCTCTTGCTGGCTGGGATTGTCCCCAATGGCAGTGAATCCACAGCAAGTCGCTGCTTCATCACAATCTTGATGTGGAGATGTCGGCGTTGGACTGGGGTGGGCACAGTACGATGTCTCACAACACCTGGCTAAAGTCCAACAGGTTTATTTGGCAGTACAAGCTTTTGGAGTGTCGCTCCTTCTTCAGATTTTCCATCTCATTCCTGCACTCAGTCTTGTCATTGACACCACTGCGGTGGTGTCATCAGTAAACCTGAAAATCGAGTTGGAGGGGAATTTGTCCACACAGTCATAGGTGTATAATCAATATAGTAGGGGGCCGAGAACACAGCCTTGTGGGGCACTGGTGTTGATGAAGATCGTGGAGAAGGTGTTGTTGCCTATCCTTACTGATTGTAGTCTCTTGGTTAAGAAGTTCAGGATCCAGTCGCAGAGGGAGGAGCCGAGGCCCAGGCAACTGAGTTTGGAAATGGGTTTCGTAGGAATAGTGGTGTTGGAGACTGAGCTGCAGTCAATCAATAGGAGTCTGACATAGGTGTATTTGTTACCTAGTGTTCCAGCGTTGAGAGCAGGGCCAGGGAGATGGTGTTTACTGCGGACCAGTTGTGGTGGTAGGCGAACTGTTGTGATCCACGCAGTCGGGAGGCTGGAATTGATTAATGCCATGACTCGCCTTTCGAAACATTTCATAATGATGGATGTCAGAGCCACTGAATAATAGTCATTAAGCATGCTGCTAGGCTTTTCTTTGGTATTGGGATAATGGTCGTTTTCTTTAAGCAGATAGGGACCTCAGATTGTTGTGAAGGGATGTTGAAAATGTCTGCGAATACCCCCACCAGCTGATCTGAGCATGATCTGAGTGCTTGTCTGGGTACCCCATCCGGCCCAGTCGCATTCCATCAGTTGACCATCGAGGAAGCTGCTCTCTAATCTGCAATGATGACCTCAGATACAGGTGGTACAATGGTTATAACACTGCTGCCTCATAGCACCAAGGAATCAGGTTCGATTTCCGGCTTGTGTGACTGTGCGAAATTTGTACATTCTCCTCGGGTCTGCATGGGTTTCCTCCGAGTGCTCCAGTTCTTCCCACACTCCAAAGATGTGCAGGTTCTGTTGATTGGTCATGCTAAATTGCCCCTTCGTGTCAAGGGGATCAGCAGGGAAAATACCTGGGGTTACAAGGATAGGGCCTGGGTGGGATTGTGATTGGTGCAGACTTGATGGGTTGAATGGCCTCCTTCTGCACAGTAGGGATTCTATGAGGAGTTAAGAAGGAAAATGGCATTTTTCCCTGTATTGTGAAGAGCTTGTTTAAAAATAGGGAATTTCCACTTTCTTTCTGGCTAAGATGGAGTCAGCGAGATCGGACAGTGTGTCATCCGGGGAGGATGGAGCCATTAAGATCAGACGGTGTATTACCTGGGGAGGATGGAGGCAGTGAGATCAGACAGTGCGTATCCCGGGGAGGATGGAGCCAATGAGATGATAGTGTCTAACCCGGAGAGTATGGAGTCAGTGCAATCAGACAGTGTGTAACCCAGAGAGGATGGAGCCTCTGAGATCAGATAGTTTGTGAACTTTATTAATGTTTCTGATGAGAATACAGTAATTGAAACACTTCTAACACTCCTGTTGAATCTTCTTTTGATGTCAGGTAGGTGGGCTAATCTAGGTCCAGGCAACGGGAGTTCGAGTGGGTCGTCCAGTTACCCATCTCCTGCAGCTATAAGAACATGAGAACTAGGATCAGGAATAGGCCATCTGGCCAATCGAGCCTGCTCCGCCATTCAATAAGATCATGGCTGATCTTTTCGTGGTCTCAGCTGAATTTGCTCACCATAGCCCTTAATTCCTTTTATTCAGAAATGTATCTATCCCTGCCTTAAAAACATTCAATGAGTCAGCCTCAACTGCTTCACTGAGCAGGGAATTACACAGATTCACAACGCTTTGTGTGAAGGAGTTTCTCCTCAACTCAGTCCTAAATCTGCTCCCCTTATTTTCAGGCCATGCCCCCTAGTTCTAGTTTCACCTGCCAGTGGAACCAACTTCCCTGCTTCTATTTTATCTATTCTCTTCATAATCTTATATGTTTCTACAAGATCATTCTTCAGAATTCCAATGAGTACAGCCCCAGTCTACTCGGTCTATCCTCATAAGCCAACCCTCAACTCTGGAATCAACCTAGTGAATCTCCTCTGCAGCCTGTCAATATGTTCTTCCTCAAGTAAGGAGACCAAAACTGTACGAGGTGTGGCCTCACCAGCACCTTATACAGCTGCAACGTAATCTCATTGTTTTTAAACTCCATCCCTCCAGCAATGAAAGACAAAATTCCATTTGCCTTAATTACCTTTTGCACCTGCAAACCAACTGCTTGTGAATCTTGCACAAGGACACCCAGGTCCCTCTACACAGCAGCATGCTGCAATTTTTTACCATTTAAACAAGAGTCTATTTTGCGGTTATTCCTATCCAAATGGATGACCTCACATTTACCAACATTGTACTGCATCTGCCAGACCCTCGCCCACTCATTTAGACTATCTATATGCCTTTGCAGACTTTCAGCGTCCTCTGCGCACTTTGCTCTGCCACTCATCATAGTGTCATCTGTGAATTTTGACACACTACACGGTCCCCAACTCTAAATCATCAATGTAAATCGTAAACAATTGCGGTCCCAACACTGATCCCTGAGGCACACCACTAGTCACTGATCGCCAACCAGAAAAACACCCATTTACCCGCACTCTTTTCTTTCTGTTAGTTAACCAATCCTCTATCCATGACATTACCCGTAACACCGCACACCTTTATCTCATGCAGCAGCCTTTGGTGCGGCACCTTGTCAAATTTCTTCTGGAAATCCGGATACACCACATCCACAGGTTCCTCATTGTCCACTGAGCATGTAATGTTCTCAAAGAATACCACCAAATTAGTCAAACATGACCTGCCTTTCATGAACCCATGCTGTGTTTTTCCAATGGGACAATTTCTATCCAGATGCCTCGCTATTTCTTCCTTGATAGATCCAAACATTTTCCCGACCACATAATGCATTTGCTATTTTTGCCACCATCTGTTTTAGTACCCTGCGATGCATTCCATCAGGGCCAGGAGACTTGTCTGCCTTTAACCCATTAGTTTGCCCAACATACCTCTTTTGTGATAATGGTAGTTTGTAGGTCCTCACCTGCCATAGCCATCTTGATATTAGTGATCTGGCAGCTATGTTCCCTGCCAGGTGTGCCCAGAATGGGAGAATGCGATATCTCCCTGAAACATAAAAGCTTTCCTTACCTGGTGGGGACTGAGAGGACCAGAGGGTGTTTGAACTCATTTCATCATATTTTGCTTTGTTTAAGTTTTCTTTGAGATTTTGCTCATTTTTAAGAAGCCACATTTGAAGTTATCCCTTTGTTGATCTGGTCTATTTTGTTAAGATGCATGTTGCAAGATGCAGAATATCACTGGCATTTCAATCTCTGAGCTTTTCCCTCGCATGCCAGCGCCCCACAGTCTCAGTCACCTTGCAGAAATGTCCCCCTCATTTTAGCAAAGAACAGAAGGTTTTCCTGTGTCAGCAGCTGCTGCACCCCTGGGAGGGAGAATAGGGGGAGGGAAAAGGCGGGAGAAGAAGGGAAAAGGAAAGAGGGAGTGAGAGATGGAGGTGGGAACCAATTGTGGTTTTGAGCGGTTAGAAAAAACAAATTGTGCAAATTTATGGTTTCTGAAATTTGTAATAATTTTCAGCAAACTGAGCAGCAGATGTTCGATGAATTATCAACCTGGCAGCTTGTGTTCAGTAACGGGTGAGTAATCATCTCATTGAATGAAAATGAATGTTCACTTACTCCTCTTCCTGTAAGTTTGTAAATCCCTGGTGTGGTTCCTTGATGGGGTGAGGTTCCTCAATTAACTCCTGCTGATGTTGGAACAGAGTCTGATCAATGAAAAGTAATGTTGTCCCACACAATTGGTCAGAGCAGTGGAGAATAGGAAAAGTGAATGGGGAAGATTGAAGAGATAGGGAGGGAGTCAGTCACAAGGTGTTTGGAAGGAAAGGAGGGAGGAATTCCTTGGTGCCATGGACACCAATGGATCTTGGCACAAGGACAGTGAAAGATGAGGCTTTATCAATTTCCGTTTAAAACTTTCCTCTTTCTCTCTCTATCTCTCCGCCTGAACTGTTGCCTGTTTCTTTCTCCTTTTCCTATTTTTTTTTCTGCTTTTGTCTCTAATATTTTCTGGATTTTATTTTGTGTCAATCGGTGACCATAATGAGACTGAGCTTCCTCGCTGTTTAAGGGAGGGTGATTGACACTAGATCCACCAATCAGAGAAGGGGAAGCATCGAAGCCCCGGCCTTGGTGTTAATGGATGTGCACGGACCATCATGACCAGCACTATGCGTGTGCATGACCAGAGTGCGGCTCCTCTCTCTGCGCATGCATCGGCCTGCCGCCTGAGCACAAGAGGAAACAGTTAGAAAATAGACACGGAAAAAAAGAACAAAGAAAATTATAGCAGAGACACAGGCCCTTCGGCCCTCCAAGCTTGCACCGACCATGCTGCCTGAACTAAAAAAAAACCTACTCTTCTGGGGGCCATATCCCTCTATCCCCATCCTATTCGTGTATTTGTCAAGATGCCCCTTGAAAGTCACTGTCGTATCTGCTTGAACTTCCTCCCCCGGCAGCGGGTTCCAGGCACCCACCACCTGTGCAAAAAAAAACTTGCCTCATACATCTCTTTTAAACCCTGCCCCTCGCCCTAAAACCTATAGCCCCTAGTAATTGACTCTTCCACCCTGGGAAAAAGCTTCCGACGCAGCATCAACACTGAGTATATCTGGGTGATTATAGAATCATAGAATCCTACAGTGCAGAAGAAGGCCATTTGGCCCATCGAGTCTGCACTGACCACTATCCCCACAACCCCATGCATCTATCATAGCCAGTCCCTCTGACACTAAGGAGTAATTTAATTGCAATTGTAATTTTGTAATTGTAAATTTAATTGTAACTGGATTACAGAGTTCTGGGCTAATGGTAAGATACTTGGTAGTGCGGATGAACAGAGAGATCTCGGTGTCCATGTGCATAGATCCCTGAAAGTTGGCACCCAGGTTGATAGGGTTGTTAAGAAGGCGTACTGAGTGTTAGCTTTTATTGGGAGAGGGATTGAGTTTCGGAGCCAGGAAGTCATGTTGCAGCTATACAAAACTCTGGTGCGGCCACACTTGGAGTATTGCGTACAGTTCTGGTCGCCGCATTTTAGGAAGGATGTGGAAGTGTTGGAAAGGGTGCAGAGGAGATTTACCAGGATGTTGCCTGGTATGGTGGGAAGGTCTTATGAGGAAAGGCTGAGGGACTTGAGGTTGTTTTTTTTAGAGAGAAGAAGGTTAAGAGGTAACTTAATACAGGCATACAAGATGATCAGAGGATTAGATAGGGTGGATAGTGAGAGCCTTTTTCCTCGGATGGTGATAGCTAGTACGAGGGGACATAGCTCTAAATTGAGGGATGATAGATATAGGACAGGTGTCAGAGGGAGGTTCTTCACTCAGAGTAGTAAGGGCGTGGAATGCCCTGCCTGCAGCAGTAGTGGACTCGCCATCATTAAGGGCATTTAAATGGTCATTGGATAAACATATGGATGACATTGGAATAGTGTAGGTTAGATGGGCTTTAGATTGGTTTCATTGGTCGGCGCAACATCGAGGGCCGAAGGGCCTGTACTGCGCTGTAATGTTCTATGTTCAATTTAGCATGGCCAATGCACCTCACCCGCACATCTTTGGGTTGTGGGAGGAAACCGGAGCGCCCGGAGTAAACCCAGGTGGACATGGGGAGAATTGTACAAACTACATACAGACAGTGACCCAAGCTGGGAATTGAACTCTGGTCCCTGGCACTGTGAGGCAGCGGTGCTAACCACTGCCACCGTGCAGATTCTGGTCTGAATACGGACAGCATCAAACCTGAGTGTTTCTGGGTGATTCTAGTCCGAATAGGCACAGCATTATAACACTGAGTATACCTCCTGTTACTGTTACACTTTTCAAACACGCGCTGTTTCTGCACATATATCCTCAGCTCGGAGAGCAAATAGCCAATTTCCGCTTTTCACCCAAAATGTGAACAGACCCGGGACAGAAACATGGGGAAAGTAGTAAAACATCAGACAGTGTGTAACCCGGGGAGGATGGAGTCAGTGAGATCAGACAGTGTGTAACCCGGGGAGGATGGAGTCAGTGAGATCAGACAGTGTGTAACCCGGGGCGGATGGAGTCAGTGAGATCAGACAGTGTGTAACCCGGGGAGGATGGAGTCAGTGAGATCAGACAGTGTGTAACCCGGGGAGGATGGAGTCAGTGAGATCAGACAGTGTGTAACCCGGGGCGGATGGAGTCAGTGAGATGAGACAGTGTGTAACCCGGGGAGGATGGAGTCAGTGAGATCAGACAGTGTGTAACCCGGGGAGGATGGAGTCAGTGAGATCAGACAGTGTGTAACCCGGGGAGGATGGAGTCAGTGAGATGAGACAGTGTGTAACCCGGGGAGGATGGAGTCAGTGAGACCAGACAGTGTGTAACCCGGGGAGGATGGAGTCAGTGAGATCAGACAGTGTGTAACCCGGGGAGGATGGAGTCAGTGAGATGAGACAGTGTGTAACCCGGGGAGGATGGAGTCAGTGTGATCAGGCAGTGTGTAACCCGGGGAGGATGGAGTCAGTGAGATGAGACAGTGTGTAACCCGGGGAGGATGGAGTCAGTGAGATCAGACAGTGTGTACCCGGGGAGGATGGAGTCAGTGAGATCAGACAGTGTGTAACCCGGGGAGGATGGAGTCAGTGAGATCAGACAGTGTGTAACCCGGGGAGGATGGAGTCAGTGAGATCAGACAGTGTGTAACCCGGGGAGGATGGAGTCAGTGAGATCAGACAGTGTGTAACCCGGGGAGGATGGAGTCAGTGAGATGAGACAGTGTGTAACCCGGGGAGGATGGAGTCAGTGAGATCAGACAGTGTGTAACCTGGGGAGGATGGAGTCAGTGAGATCAGACAGTGTGTAACCCGGGGAGGATGGAGTCAGTGAGATCAGACAGTGTGTAACCCGGGGAGGATGGAGTCAGTGAGATGAGACAGTGTGTAACCCGGGGAGGATGGAGTCAGTGAGATCAGACAGTGTGTAACCTGGGGAGGATGGAGTCAGTGAGATCAGATAGTTTGTGAACTTCGTTAATATGTCGAATGGTGATACTGTAATTGAAACATTTCCAACACTCCTGCTTCTCCTTCAGCATCTTTTGATGTCGGGTATGTGGCTAAATTGTCATTTTGATTCACACTGGCTCTATTTGACTCTCTTTCTCTTTTGGCATAATCAGATCTCCGGGGGATCGCTGGATTAATTGTGAAAATCCACAGTTGCAATTCAGCAGGGATTGTGGCCTGAAGAACTATAAGAGGTGAACCAGCACAGTATTATGAGAGCGCCAGCCAGAGAGAACCCTTCACATTCAAACAGCTGCCATATATTTTCTGGAGAGGAAGGTAAGAGGAAGTTCCATTTACTCTGGTCCTGTAGCAAGTACAAAAAGATGATAAGGTGAGGTTGGAAATGCTGAGTGAGATGTGGAGTGTGTGAGCACCAAGCACAATTATCCAGTGTAAGGCTGTGTGATGTACCATGAAGTTGGAGCAGTTTGTGTCTCGTGAAACACCGTGCCTGAATTTCACAAGCCCCCGACAGTGTCACGTTTTGGTCCGTAAAACACGCAATATTGGAATTGCAGTTTCATTATTAAACAGAACTGGTTGACTGTTCTGGCTTAATCTTCCTCTGAACTGAACTGAGGGTGTGTGATGGTGGTTTTGTTATTTCCGTTTTCAGTTATTTTTGCTGAGCGATTTCCTGTGTTGCCAGGATAACGATCTGACTGATCTCAGTACCAGAGACAGAGGTGTGGACACCAACCGGTGGAGAGAAAGCAGCTGGGTGGGGGGCCAGGCGAGGGGATCAGTCCATGTGAGGCAGATTCTGGAGATAGACAGAGGCGATGAGATATGTTAATCAGAAAGGAGAGAAAGACCAGGGCGAACCGACACTGAGACAGACGGGGGTCAGGGAGAAGAGGAAAAACAGTGAGCTGGAGAGAGACACACTAATACAGATGCAGGGAAGATAGAAATTGAGAGGCGAAGTGAGGAAACAGCAACGATAAAAAACAGGGAGCCAGTGGTGGGCAATTTGTGTATATCAGAGAGGGCATTAGTAGAGTAGTGAGAGATGACCCTTAGTTCTTGAAGACCAAAGTGTAAAATCAGTTGGGTGGCCCTGAGTAACAGCCAGGGACAGAAACCATTGGTGTGAATTGTTTGTGCGCCCAATTTCCTTCCAACAAGCGCACAGGTGAACTCATCCTATTGGCAAACCAAATACATTAAATCAGATAAACTGAGGGACAAAATAAAAGCAGTGGCGCCTTAAAAAGTCAGGAACTGCTCAAAGCAAAATAAAGCAATGTGTGAAGGAAACTTAAAATATCAAATCAGCACGTGATTCAAGGGATCGATAATGGACGCCAGCCCCTGCCGGGCCTCAATGGTGCTTGTGGACTCAGCATGCTCCCTCTCCAGGGACACCCTACCACGTATGTAGCTGCAGTCGAGGGGAAGACAGTCGTGTGGGACGATCATTTTGGTTGCCATCTGCCTGGGCCTAATTATGGCCAATCTAGCCAGGCCCAGGAGCAGGTTCACAGGGAGGTCCTCTGCCTTCCTCACCCCTACCCCTCCGTACCAGGTGCCCGTAGATCAGGAGCGTAGGACTGAAGTGCAAACAGATCATCAATGAAAGTTATTTGGGGGAACCAAAAGGGAGTGCAGCCGAAGACATTGAATGTAGACGTGGCCCACGGACTCCACAAGATCCCAAGAAGGGCAGGTTTCTTGTGAGCCAGTGAATCGGTACAATTTACAGTTGCGTGGTATCGCTGCGTGCACTAGCTTCCACCCCAGGTCCCCAATGTATTGGAAGAGGATCCCTTCAGAGGGGGACCTCCAGTGGGAACCTCCGCCGCCAGACAGCAACAAGGCGAACCAAGGCGTGTCTGGGTGATGGGTGAGGATACAGTAGTGGAAGGTGTGCAGCAGCAGCCCAGACAGGAAACCCTTTGTGCTGAGGCAAAAGGCATGGAGGGCATTTCTGCAAGGCAGCTCAAACTATGGGGTGCCTGATCCAGGAAGTGAGGTCTGGGTTTCGGGTCAATGTGAAGTTCCGCCCGAGCAGGTACGTTTAGACGGGATCTCATCACGCAGTTGTGTCTCCTCGAGACCACGTATGACATTGTGTCCGAGCACGACCCTTCTAAGGTCATAGATTCCATTGGCCATGAGCTGAAAGTCCTCCACCACATACTCAGCAAGCTCGTGGGGTGTCATCCAGTCCACTCCACCACCAGAACGTCCCTGACCCTGTCACACAGCAGTTACAGCCTTCCTCTCTGCCAGCCAACTGAAATGGTATTGGTGGAGGAGCAGATTCCACAGCAGCGGCTTCCGAACGACAGCTGCTACTCCAGACAGGGGAGAGATGTACCTTGAGGTGACCATGACCCAGACTTTCAGAAGGAGGGAGAGGAATTTCACACCTGGCGGAAGAAGTACATCGCCAGGGCACACCATTGAGGAGGGGATTCAACGAGGAGGTATCCCTGCAGGGTCTGAAGGTGGAAGGTCACCAGTGCCTGATCGCCCTCCCTCAGCAGGAGACTCTGAACCACAGCAGTGACCCAGTGCGGTCTTTTCTCTCAGAAGAACTCTACGAGTGTTCTCTGGATGTTTATGACAAAGGTGGGAAGGGGTCTAAGTGACCAGCCACTACCACAGCATGGAGGCAATCAGCTGGTTTATGATGAGAACTCGCGCCCTGTAAGATAGCACTCAGAGCAGTCCTGTCCAGCTATTCAGACGAGCGGAGACCTTGGCCTCCAGCTCTTGCTAATTCGCCAAAATGTTATTCAAATATGTGAAGCCGTGTTCCATCTTTGGATGTGACTTATCAGGTGTTAATATCAAGTGGGATCGTAATGCTGTGATCATGTTGAATTCCAGAACACTTCTGAATGGCCCACTTCTGTTTAAAGTTGATTTATTCGTGTCACAAGTAGGCTTACATTAACACTGCAATGAAGTTACTGTGAAAATCCCTGAGTTGCCACGCTCCAGTGCCTGTGCGGCTACACTGAGGGAGAATTTAGCATGGCCAATGCACTGAACCATCATGTCTTTCGGACCAGGGTAGGAAACTGGAGCATCCCGAGTAAACCCACACAGACATGGGAGAAAGTGTGGACCCCTCACGGACAGTCACCCAAGCCAGGAATCGAACCCGGGTCCCTGGCGCAGTGAGGCAGTAGTGCTAACCACTGTGCCACCCGATTTGCTCCCTCCCTGAGCCATTTGATTTATTATTGTGACGTGTATTAGTATACAGTGAGAAGTATTATTTCTTGCGTGCTGTACTGACAAAGCATACCATACACAGAGAAGGAAAGTAGAGAGTTGGGTGTTATAGTCAGAGTTCGGGTGCAGAGAAAAATCAACTTAATACAATGTAGGTTCATTCAAAAGTCTGGAGAGTTTAAAAGAGTTCGAATAGAGTTTTCGAACCATAGAATGAGAGTGAGAGGTAGAATTAGAGTGTAGGCTGCGCACAGCTCGCAAGGAGTCTGTGGCACCATCTTGGATTAATTTTCATTTGCTCTTTCTCCTCCCTACCTGAAGCATTTGCTCTCTCTCTCTCTCTCTCTCTCTCCTCCCTCCCTGAACCATTTTGTTCTCCCTCACTTCCCTGAACCAGTTGCTCTCTGTTGTTGAACCATTTGCGCTCTCTCTCTGTCTGTCCCTCTACTATTCCATCTCTTCTCCTTTCTCTAAAATAGCTATGACTGTCACACTACATTCTGAACTCTCTCGTTTCCTTCTCTATGAATGGTATGCTTTGTCTGTACCTTGTGCAAGAAACAATACTTTTCACTGTATGCTCATACATGCGACAGTAATACATCAAACTTACTGGGTTTCGTTCTATCAATCAGTGACCATAATGAGGCTGAGCTCTCTATTGGCCAGGGACAGCTGATTGACATCTAGCTCCATGGATACGAGGAGGGGGGCAGCGTAATTCCTCCCTTGGGCTTCTTGCATATGCAGGGACAGTCATGACCGGCAATGCGCATGTGCAGAATCAAACTGGAAACAGGGCGCGGGACCACTCAACACACATGCATCAGCATGCCGTCTGAGCGTGAGGAAATGGTGACCGAATAACGGTGAGAAAGTGTTTGAAAAGAAACAGCCTCAGCACTGAAAATCTGGGTGATTCCAGTATATACTCAGTATTGATGGTCTGAATACAGACCATCAACACTGAGAATATCTGGGAGATTCTAGTCTGAATAAACAGCATTATAACACTGAGAATATCTGGGAGATTCCAGTCTGAATACACACAGCATCAACACTGAGTATATCTGGGTGATTCTAGTCTGAAAACAGATCATCAATCATAGAAATCCTACAGTGCAGAAACAGACCATTCGGCCCATCAAGTCTGCACCGACCACAATCCCACCCAGGCCCTACTCCCACATCCCTACACATTTACCCGCTAATCCCTCTAACCTACGCATCTCAGGACACTAAGGATCAATTTTATCATGGCCAATCAACCTAACCCGCACATCTTTGGACTGTGGGAGGAAACTGGAGCACCCGGAGGAAACCCACGCAGACACGAAGAGAATGTGCAAATTCCGTACAGACAGCGACCCAAGCCGGGAATTGAACCCAGGTCCCTGGAGCTGTGGAGCAGCAGTGCTAACCACTGTGCTACCATGTCGCCCCATCCTGAGTATATGTCTCTCCACTTCCCTGAATTCTCATTCTATCTCTTCCTCTCTCTCCCTCTATATCTCCCTCCTCCTTCCCTGAACCAGTTGCGCCCTCCCTCTCTCTCCTCTTTTTCTCCCTCTCCCTCCTCCTTGAACCACTTGCTCTCTCTCTCTCTCTCTCTCTCTCCTCCCTCCCTGAACAATTTGCTCTCCCGCCTCCCTCGATTTGATGTGTCCCTCGGGTCAATTATGAGGTCTCCGTATCTCGATTTGCAGGTGTACGTTGATAATATATTTCAGACAAGTAGATAAAGTTCCGCTAACCAGGTATGGAAAGCCACCGGAATGATCCGGTTATGAGGCAGGGAGTGGAACTTGTCCAGAGAGGGAGGATGAGTAGAAAGCACCCGGAGTTACGGTGATAAGTGTGTGGAAGCTGGGAGTTGGCGGTGTTGCTGGATGTTTATTCTGGGCTATGAGAGCCTCATTCCCCCATCATTAAGAGGAAAGGTGCTGGAACGGGAGCACCAAGAGCACCCGGGGGTGCTGCCAATGGAAGAAACAACAAGAAGCTGTTTGTGGTGCTGCCCAAATGGAAGAGAAAGTGGGATGGTGCGAATGCTGCGCTTGGGGACGGAAGGTGCCGCCCTTGCTGCCTCTTGCTGGCTGGGATTGTCCCCAGTGGCAGTGAATCCACAGCGAGTCGCTGCTTCATCACAATCTGCCCGACTCCACCCACACTGGCTGTCAATCATTCTGCTGGAGCGGCTTCCTATTGGCTGTGTTCATCTGATGGACAGCAGAATGCACCAATGGAGAATGAGGGTGCAGTGATGGATTGTGCAATGAATCAATAAGGCTTTTGAAAAGGTACCACATGGTAGGTTGTTGCACAACCTACATCATGGGACCCAGGGTGAGGTAGTTAAATGGATACAAAATTGGCTTGATGACAGAAGCCAGTGGATGGTTGTTTTTCAAACTGGAGGCCTGTGACCAGCGGTGTCCTCTGGGATCAGTACTGGGTCCACTGTTGTTTGTCATTTATATTAATGATTTGGATGAGAATATAGGAGGCATGGTTGGTAAGTTTGCAGGTGACACCAAGATTGGTCGCATAGTGGACAGTGAAGAAGATTATCTCGGATTGCAACGGGATCTTGATCAATTGGGCCAATGGGCTGACGAATGGCAGATGGAGTTTAATTTGGACAAATGCAAGGTGATGCATTTTGGTAGAGTGATCCAGGGCAGGACTTACTCAGTAAATGGTAGGATGTTGGGGAGAGTTACAGAACAAAGAGATCTCGGGTACGGGTTCATGGCTCCTTGAAAGTGGGGTCACAGGTGGACAGAGTGGTGAAGAAAGCATTCGGCATGCTTGGTTTCATTGGTCAGAACATTGAATACAGGAGTTGGGACGTCTTGTTGAAGTTGTACAGGACATTGGTAAGGCCCCACTTGGAATACTGTGTACAGTTCCGGTCACCCTATTATAGAAAGGATATTATTAAACTAGAAAGAGTACAGAAAAGATTTATTAGGATGCTACCGGGACTTGATGGATTGAGTTCTGAGGAGGAGTTGGATAGACTGGGACTTGTTTCCTTTGGAGCGTAGGAGGCTGAGGGGTGACCTTATAGAGGTCTACAAAATAAAAAGGGGCACAGATCAGCTGGATTGTTCATGTCTTTTCCCAAAGGTCGGGGAGTCTAAACCTTAGAGGGCAGAGGTTGAAGGTGAGAGGGGCAATTATTTCACACAGAGGGTGGTGAGTGTCTGGAACGAGCTGTCAGAGGGAGTAGTAGAGGCGGGTACAATTTTGTCTTTTAAAAAGCATTTAGTTAGATGGGTATCGAGGGATATGGGCCAAATGTGGGCAATTGGGACGAGTTTAGGGGTTTAAAAACAGGGGCAGCCTGGGCAAGTTGGGCTGAAGGGCCTGTTTCCATGCTGTATGTAAATCTGAGTGATTACGCAATGAGGTGCCGCCCACTCAGTGACGTGGCTGGAAGCGGCCGTTAAACGGTTTCCGCGCGCGGCTGGAGGGGGCGTTCTGACGTCACTGCCGACGCACAGCACGTGACCTGGATCTGGCCAATCGGCGAGCGGAAAAACAGCCGCCGCCGCCGTCTCGAGTGCGGACTTCAGGCGCCGTGCCGTTTCTCACTGCGTGTGCGGGGCTTTCCCAGTGGCGTTCATACCGAATTTTTGAATAACGGTAAGGAATTAAATAAGAGAAAAAGTCTCCACTTCAACGGCGCCGACTCTCGCTGACTGGGATTGTCCCCAGTGGCAGCGAGTCGCTGCTTCATCACAAGCTGATGTGGAGATGCCGGCGTTGGACTGGGGTAAACACAGTAAGAAGTTTAACAACACCAGGTTAAAGTCCAACAGGTTTATTTGGTAGCAAAGGCCACACAAGCTTTCGAAGCTCTAAGCCCCTTCTTCAGGTGAGTGGGAATTTAGTTCACAAACAGAGCATATAAAGACACGGACTTAATTTACATGAACAATGGTTGGAACGCGAATACTTACAACTAATCAAGTCTTTAAGAAACAAAACAATGGGAGTGGAGAGAGCATCAAGACAGGCTAAAAAGATGTGTATTGTCTCCAGACAAGACAGCCAGTGAAACTCTGCAGGTCCACGCAACTGTGGGAGTTACAAATAGTGTGACATGAACCCAATATCCCGGTTGAGGCCAAGTTCCGCACACATGAGGAAGGCCTCAACCGGGATATTGGGTTCATGTCACACTATTTGTAACTCCCACAGTTGCGTGGACCTGCAGAGTTTCACTGGCTGTCTTGTCTGGAGACAATACACATCTTTTTAGCCTGTCTTGATGCTCTCTCCACTCCCATTGTTTTGTTTCTTAAAGACTTGATTAGTTGTAAGTATTCACATTCCAACCATTGTTCATGTAAATTGAGTCTGTGTCTTTATAAGCTCTGTTTGTGAACAGAATTCCCACTCACCTGAAGAAGGGGCTAAGAGCTCCGAAAGCTTGTGTGGCTTTTGCTACCAAATAAACCTGTTGGACTTTAACCTGGTGTTGTTAAACTTCTTACTGTCATCACAAGCTGCCCGAGTGCGCCCACACTGGCTGCCAATCATTCTGATAGAGCGGGTTCCTATTGGCTGTGTCCATTTGACGGACAGCAGAATGCACCAATGGAGAATGAGGGTGCAGTGAGGTCCCGCCCACTCAGTGAGAGCGGCTCGCGGTCACGTGGGAACGGCCGTTAACGGTTTCTGCTGGAGAGGGGGGGTCTGAAGTCACTGCCCGCTCACAGCACGTGACCGGGAGCTGACCAATCGGCGAGCCGTTTGTCGCTGCGTATCCGGGTATTTCCGGGGCCGGGTTTGTGAATCACGGTGAGGAATTAACGGCCCAGAAAAAGTTTCAACTTCAACAACATTCAGCTTGAAGATTAAAATGTCGGTTTCCTGTGTAAATACAGCCTGTCTTTGTATCATATTAACAGAGCGGGGACGGTCAGTTACATTGTGGGCGGCGCGGTGGCTCAGTGGTTGGTGCTGCAGTCTCCCAGCGCCAGGGAGCCGGCTTCAATTCCCGGCCTTGGCTCACTGTGTGGAGTCTGCACATTCTCCCCGTGTCTGCGGCCCTTTCCTCACACTCTCCAAACATCAGCAGCACAGGGGCACTGGCCAGGCTCAGTTGCTGCTCAGTGTCAGGGGGATTAGCAGGGTAAACACGGGGATAGGGTCTGGGTGGGATTGTGGGCGGTACAGACTGGATGGACCAAATGGCCTCCTCCTGCACTGCATAGAAAGATCAGTTATTACAATCTAGGCCGTGTCTGTGTAAACACCATCTAAATGGTATGAGTAAACACAGCAATGGATCTCTCTTAGTTAATTCAGTCTGGGCCCTGTGTGAACATTTGTGGAACATGAAACTAAATTGCTTTTACAGCCGCACAAGCAACAAATGCAAGGAAACTGAGAGCTTGATTGAATACGAGGATATGTGCACATTCACAGTGCAACACGTGTTTTGTCACAGTAGCCCCAAACTCTATCTCTAAAGAGAGAGAAGAACTGGTACCCACAATGTTTGTGCCTCATGAAAATCCCCTCTCCGCCCTTTTGCCCTTCTGGGCTTCTACTGAGCAACTTTCACCTCTCTGACTTTGCCTGCAGTCCGGACACACATGGCATGTCTTGTTGCCGTCTGCCAGGTATTGTCCCCAGTGGATGGCCATTCATGAGTGAGTCCTCCCCCTTATCATCAGGACTTAGGGTGGAGGGGTTTCCCTGCAGCAACACCATACAGTCACAGGTTGAATTGGTTCACAGACTAAAAATACGTCTGTGAATTTGCAGCCTTGTGGAGTCCATAGACCACATATATGTAAGTTGTCAAAGGCTGCACTTCATTTTTAGTTTCTTGAGAAATGTGTAACTTTCTTTTTTGGTGGGACTTCAGCCCCAAGCGTCGATCTTTGGGCACCCGTCATGGAGGGGGACGGGAATGGAGGAGAAGCTCCTCATGTGCCTGCTCCTGGACTTGGCCAAGCTGGCCATTAATAGGTCCAGGCAACGGGAAGTTGAGTGGGTCGTCTGTCCCAACTCTTTTCCCATCTACTGCAGCTATGTTCACTGCCAGGTGAAAGGGAGCATGTGATCTCTGCTGGCAACATAGAGGCTTTCCTTACCTGGAGGGCACTGAGGGCTGGAGTGTGTTTTTAACCCCTTTCATTATAGTTTGCTTTATTGTTTAAGTTTCCTTCGAGATTCTGTTCATTTTTAGGATGCTGCATTTTAATTCATCCCTCAATTTGTTGATTTGGTTTATTTGGTTAAGATACGAATTGCAAGATGCAGAATTTCACTGGCATCTCAATCTCTGGACTTTTCCCTCGGATGCCAACAGTCCACAGTCCGTCACCTTGCAGAAATGTCCCCCCTCATTTTAGCAAAGAGCAGAGGGCTTTCCTTGTCAGCAGCTGCTGCACCCCTGGGAGGGGGGAGGGATGGAGGGAGAAGGGACAGGGTTGTGGCGGGGAGGGGGGGAGGCAGAGATGGATGGGGAGGGGGGGGGGAGGCAGAGATGGATTGAGAGGGGGGGGAGGCAGAGATGGATTGAGAGGGGGGGGGAGGCAGAGATGGATTGAGAGGTGGAGGGGAACCAATTGCAGGTTGCAGTGGTTAGAACAAACTTTGTACAAATTTATGGTTTCTGAAATTTGTAATTATTTTGACAAATTGAGTAGTGGCTGTTCGGTGAATTGACACCCTGATAGATTCTGTTCACTAACAAATGAACAATAATCTCATTGAACGAAAGTGCAAACACACGGTAGTGTTCACTTACTCCTGTTCCTGTAAGTTTGTAAATACCTGCTGTGGTTCCTTGATGTGGTGAGGCTCCTCAATTAACTCCTGCTGATGTTGGAACAGAGTCTGATCAATGAAAAGTAATGTTGTCCCACACATGGGTCAGAGCAGTGGAGAATAGGAAAAGTGAATGGGGAAGATTGAAGAGATAGGGAGGGAGTCAGTCACAAGGTGTTTGGCAGGAAGGGAAGATCTCTCTCTCTGAAGCGTTTTCTCTGTTTTTCATTCTTTCTCCCTCTCTCTCCCTGAACCATAGAATCCCTACAGTGCAGAAGGAGGCCATTCGGCCCATTGAGTCTGCACCGACCACAATCCCACCCAGGCCCTACCCCCACATATTTACCCACTAATCCCACTAACCTACGCATCTCAGGACTCTAAGGGGCAATTTTTAACCTGGCCAATCAACCTAACCCGCACATCTTTGGACTGTGGGAGGAAACCGGAGCACCCGGAGGAAACCCACACAGACACGAGGAGAATGTGCAAACTCCACACAGACAGTGACCTGAGCCGGGAATCGAACCCGGGACCCTGGAGCGGTGAAGCAGCAGTGCTAACCACTGTGCTACCGTGCAAGACTCGGTGAAACCTAATTAGTAATGTTGTGGGGGATGAATTGTTTGAAAGTATCCTGAGCCATTTTCTAGAATATTATATTGAAGAACCAACTAGGGAATCGAAAAACAGTAGACTAAATGTGTTAATGAATGATCTTGTAAAGGAGTCTTTCGGAAAGTGTTATCATAACAATGAACAAAGAAAAGTACAGAACGGGACAGGGCCCTTCGGCTCTCCAAACCTGTGCTGATCCTGATGCCCGAACGAAACAAAAAAAAACCTCCAGCCCTTACTCGATCTGCCTGCTTCCACCACCTCCCTCAGGTCGTGCATTCCAGGCACCCACCACTCTCTGCGTGAAACAGTTTGCCTGCACATCTCACTTAAACTTTCCCCCCCTCACCTTGAACCTGTGTCCTCTTGTAATTGACACATCCACCGTCTATGCCCCTCATAATTTTGTAGACCTCTATCTGGTCTCTGCTCAGCCTCCATTTTTCCAGTGTAAACAATCCTAGTTCATTCAATCTCCTCATAATCAACACCCTCGTGCTGGTGAACTTTCTTTGCACTCTCTCAAAACTCCAGGTCCTGCTGGGAGTGTGGTGACCAGAACTGCACACAATACTCCAAATGCGGCCTAACCAAGGTTTTATATAGCTGCAACATGATTTCCCAGCTCTTCTACTCTGTGCCCTGGATGATGAAGACAAGCATGTTATTTGCTTTCTTAATCACCGTGGCCACCGTGTGTTGCCACTTTGTGAGAACTGTGGACCTGCACGCCCAGGTCCCGAGATATGTTAATGTTCCCAAGGGTTCTGCCATTCACAGTATAATTCATGATAGAATTTTACATTTAAGTTTGAAAGTGATTAAGTTGCATTAGAAACTAGGGCATTAAATTAAAACAAAAACTGAAGGTGTGAGGATCAAATTGGCTGTGGTGGACTGGAAAACTACGTTTAATGTTTGTCAGACAATGGCTAACATTTATAGAATTAATACATAGTTTACAATAGCAATACAATCTGAAACCCAGAAAGGAATGTGTTCCAATAATGACTAATGGAAACAAAGCAAGGATTGTGTCGGATCAAAGGAAGCAGCATATAAAGTTGATGTGGATTTATGGGTGTTGGAGTAGGTTGAGAATCCAAACAGGAATGTCTGTCATCCACTCCAAAAGCAGAGTTCACTGGCAGTCCTTGCCACAGCAGCATTTTCTTCCTGTGGTCGGCACATTGGTAAAGGAAGACTACATGTGTCTGTGTCTGCGTTTGCATTGTCCTTCCCTGCCAGCCTTGATCACGATGTTATACTGGTTTGGTGACAGTGTGAGAGCCCAGTGCTGTATTCTCACTGAGGCCTTGGGGGGAATGCGCTTGGATTCACTGAAAAGACTCATCAATGGCTTATGGTCTGTGCATATGGTGAATGAAAGACCATAAAGATACTGATGAAAATGTTTCACAGCGAAATCGATGGCTACACCTTCCTTGTCTGACTGAGAATAAATCCACGTCAACTTTATATGCTGCTTCCTTTGATCCGACACAATCCTTGCTTTGTTTCCATTAGTCATTATTGGACCTTGTCACAGATTATCCAATGTTCCCAGAACGGTTTGAAAACAGAAACTCCAGGCCTCCAGGTAATCATGTGTACGCATAGTATCATCATTTTTAATAACAGGGATATTTGATGCTCCCCAACTGAATGGACTCATCGAGTGGCTGCAAAGGCTTGGAATCAAACTCTTCCCTCACTTTACCTTTCATGGTGTAGGGCACTGTCCTGTACTTGAAAAAGCGAGGAGGATAGCCTGTGGATCAACAAACAACTTCATTATAGAGCCACGCAATGTGCCCAGTTCATCAGAATATTTCTGAATGGCATCCTCTGTCACCTTTGTGTGCTTTATTTCATCCCAGTTCGACAGAACTTCACTGAGCCAGCCATGCCCTATAGATAAGGCTCCTTCCCTTTTACCACACGGACATGTGTTCTTCTTTTCTGTTGTGTGCAATGTCCATTTCTAACACCGGAAGCAATGGTATGGACTCTCCGGTGTACATCTGCAGTTTGATCCCTGTCTGAGTAAGGGCTGGCGCCTTGTCAGAGTCCCAAGTTGTCTTGTTGGTCTTTTCACTGATCACAGATGCAGAGGCTCCCGTGTCCATCACTATCTTGGTTTGTTTTCCACAGACCTCTGTTATTGCATAGATAGGTTTCACATGCCCCTCACTCACATTAAACATGTTGTCAGAGTGCTCCTAGAGCAAAGAAAAGTACAACACAGGAACAGGCCCTTCGGCCCTCCAAGCCTGTGCCGATCATGATGCACTAACTGAACTAAAAAGCCCTTCTGCCCTTACTCAGTCTATATCCCTCTATTCCTTCCCTATTCATGTACCCATCCAGATGTCCTTAAATGTTGCGAATGCGCCTGCATCAACCACCACCTCTGGCAGCATGTTCCAGGCACCAACCATTCTCTGCGTGAAAAACTTCCCCTGCACATCTGTCTCAAACTTGCCCCCCCTCTCACCTTGAACCCTTTTATTGACACTTGCACCCTGGGGAAACGCTTATGAATTTGCATCATGTCTCTGCATCTCATAAGTTTCTAAACCTCTATCAGGTCTCCACTCAGCCACTGGCTGTCCAGTGAAAACAATCCTCGTTTATTCAACCTCTCACCACAGCCAACACCCTTGAGACCAGGCAACATCCTGGTGAACTTTATTTGTGCTCTGCAAAGCTTCCACATTCTTCTGGTAGTGTGGCGACCAGAACTGCATGCAATACTCCAAATGCGGCCGAACCAAGGTTTTATATAGCTGCAACATGATTTGCCAACGCTTGTACTCAATGCCCCAGCCATATGCCTTCTCAATAACTAAGGCCACCTATGTTGCCACTTTTAGGGAACTGTGGACCTGCACGCCCAGATCCCTCTGTGTCTTAATGTTCCATTAAGCAAATTTCATTTGCCATTTCTGTGCCCAAGACTCTAATCTATCTATATCCTGTTGTAAACTCAGCACTATTACCCTCTCCACCAATCTTCGTGTCACCCAAAAACTTACTAATCAGACTACTCACGTTTTCCTCCGAACACAATAGGTCCCAGCACTGATCCCTGCAGAACACTACTAGCATTCTGAAAAAAGTACCCTTTCCCTGCTGCTCTCTGGGGCGAATTGTCCCATTCCGCCCACCAGGGGAATCGGAAAGTCGAGGGGCGGACCATGGAAAGGTCCGTTGACCTCTGGTTGGATTTTACGGTTTTGTGACAAGCGCAGCCGTAACATTTTGCCCTCTGTCTTCTATCACCAAGCCAGTTCTGTTTCCATCCAGCCAGCCCACCCGATTCCTTGTGATTTCAGTTGTTGTACCAGTCTGCCATGTGGGATCTTGTCAAACGCCTTACTACAGTCCATATAAACTACATCCACAGCCCTTCCCTCATCAATTATCTTTGTCACTTCTTCAAAAACCTCAATCAAGTTGGTGAGACTTGACTTCCCCCTACAAAACCATGCTGCCTGACACAAGCTAGTCAATTTCTTCCAAATGTGCACAAATCCTCACCACAAGCTTCTCCACCACAGACGTTAGGCTCACCAACCCTTGATTTCCTGGATTATGCCTGCTTTCTTTCTGAAACAAGGGATCAACAATGGCTATTCTCCAGTCCTCTGGAACCTCGCCTGTGGTTAAAGAGGATGGGAAGAAATCCTTTTACTCCCCTGTTTCTTTCCTCCCACAGTAAACTGGGGTCGATCCCATCTGGCCCCGGGGACTTGTCTACGTGAAGGTAATTTAGGATACCTACCACTTCCTTATTCGATATATTGACATTCCCTAGAGTGTTCACACACCTATTCTTGGCCTCAACATCCTTCACGCCCATCTCCTTGATGAATACGGATACAAAATATTCATTAAGGATCTCGCCGCCTTCCTGTGACTCCACGCATAACTTCCCTCTATTGCCCATGAGTGGGCCTATTCTTTCTCGGGCTACCCTCTTACTCCGAATACATGCATAAAAGACTTGGGATCCTCCTTCTCCCTGTTTGCTAAAAATGTTTTATGGCCCCTTTTAGCCCTCTGAATTTGGTGTTTAAGTTCCTTCCTATTTTCTCCACATTCCTCGGGGGCTTTGTCAGTTTTTTAGTTGCCTAGACCTATTGTATGTTTTCTTTTTGACTAAGCTTACAATTTTCCTTGTCATCCATGGTTCCTGAATTCTGGCATTCCCATCCTTCATTTTTCCGGGTCAGGCATGCTCCGCATTTCAATCAATTGGCCTTTGAAAGCTTCCCACATGCCAGACGTGGATTTGCCCTCAAAGAGCCGCTCCCAGTCCGCATTCCCCTGTTCCTGTCTAAGTTGGATGTATTTGGCCCTCGTCCAATAGAACCGTGGGCCACTCTTGTCCTTATCCATTACTACCCGAAGTCTTATGGAATTATATGGAATCCTTTGCTCCTGTATCTGCTCTGAGCTCTCCAGGTGATGTGTAGCTGACTGATGCTTTTTCAAATTTGAATTCCCTTGTTCCGCCTTCGACTTGCTCTTAACATCTTTGCAGTTCTTCGTTAAACGCCCCTTTTTTGTTGCAGTGGTGACAAACAGCATCAAAACATTTGCAATGATCCACATAGTGTGTCCCTCAACACCTGGCACATTGCATTGCTTTCACCTTTCTTCTTGCTGCCTCTTTCTTTACTTGATGCAGTGCCCCCTCCTGCTCACCACCATTGGCCTTCTGGATATCTTTTGCATTGCAGCCATTTCGAGGCACTGAGAAATTTCTGGGGTCCTCTTGAAAGTCAGTGTGGCTTCACCCAATAACTGATGCTGGCTCGGTGTGGGCGAGGCCGGGTCATTGGTGTTGATGAGGAATAAATCCGGATCTGTTCAGATGACCAGATGTGTATTACAGAGCCTCGCTAGAATTATATTGTAAATTTAGTGTTAAATTGAAGAGACCCATCAGGGAGAATGAATTTGTGCTTTGGGATTTTTTTTCACAAAATCAGACACTCTGGAAATCTGAGTTGTTCTGAGATTAAGAGTGAAACGGGTAACTGCATTTTACATTGCTGGTTTTAAACCTTGGTTGTAAATTATTGCTGTTGATTAACTTCCAATTCTAATTTGAAGAAATTAAATGACTGAATCACTTTTCCATTTCCATATTGGAGAAAGGAGAGGACAATAGCTGAGTTTGATTAGGGATACAGGTATAGGGACACAGACACTGACACATCCACACGAGTGGAGAATATGGAGCCACGTGCATTTGTATAGCACCTTTAACGTAGCAAAACATCCCAAGACACTCAACAAGAGAACAATTCAGTGGGAAAACAAATACATAAAACATTCGAAGGGGTTGCTGGGCAGGTGACTAATTTTAGTCAGATTGTTAATCTTTTTAAGGTGAATCTGAGAAGGGGGAAAAGTAAAGCAGCTGAGAGGCTTCGGGAGGGAATTCCGGAGCTCAGGACTTGGCCTGGATTGTGGACAAATTATCCTCAAGATATACAACTTGTCAGATTGGGCAAGGTAGAGATGTCGCTGGCTTCTGGGGCTGCTGTAGGCTGCATGAATAGAAAGAGAGGGGCCATGGAGAGATTGAGAAGCTAGTTTGAGCATTTTAAAATTGAGGTGTTGTCAGGCTGTGAGACAGTGAGAGTTGGTGAACACGGGTGAATGAACTGAGACGTGGTGTGAGTTAGTCAGGATTCAGGAAGCAGAGTTTCAGAGCAGTGAGAATGTAGAGCTGGATATCAGCAGCTTGCATGTTGAACCTGTTGCCAGGTTACCGAGGGGCAGCATGTTGATGAGGAATAGAAGAGGGCCAATGATAGAGATAATGATGTGGGAGTGGCAAGAGAAAGCAATGTCACTGATTCTCTGGATGTAAAGTAATAGATAAGAATTGAACCAGGGGCCTTTGATGCATTTCCACTCAGCTGCACGACAAGAGGCAAGAGTTGGAGAAGGATGACATGGTCAAGCATGTTAAAGGTTGCAGACGGGTGAATGAAGATACTTCACTGACTTTTGTCAGAGTCGGACAGGATAGTAATTGTGATTTTAACAGCAGCGGCAGGGTGCAAACTTAACTGTATGGAGCTCCTGCAAAAATGGTGCCGGATTTGGGAGGTAACAACATGTTCAATGACTTTGGAGAGGAAAGTGGAAACTGGAAATGGGGCAGAGGATTGCATGGATAAAGGATGAAGGATGGATTTTTCAAGGGACCTGATGAGGGTGACTGGTATATTATGAAACAGCTGTCACTATATCGTGGTAACATGTGTGATTGTAATATTATGAAATATATTTTACATATCAGTGGAGATCTCTACGCTCTGTTTCTGATTTTAATATTTACATCTGATCCTGACATTAATATTATCCTCATTACAGAGTCTCAGAATCAGGGACCGTCTGTCAGTATCATGGCTGAAGGTTCAAACAGGGGAGAATGTTCAACATCTTCAAAAAGAATGGGAATGGACGCAGGTAGGATCACAAAACAATACAAATATAATTTCTGTCGTATCTGCCGCTCACACAGGAAGTGGGAACGGGACAGAGACGGAGTCGAAAGTTGGAGTGGGTGACCATCTAGAGCAGGTTTAACCAAGGCTCGGCCCGGGAGCCGGCTGTGACTTGTGAAGCTCCTCTCCGCAGCCCTAGAGGCAGTTTTCAAATTGTCAAACAGCTGGGTTCCAGTTCACTATTCTGCTTGGAGCTGCTCCTCTAATCAGAGGTTGTTTCTCTCTCCCATTGCTGCTGATTGACTGACCAGCGAGTGTGAATAGGAGAAACAATCCATGATTGGTGACGCAGTGAACAGCGTGCTGAAGGCTGCTGTGAAAAAGAAGCAAAGGTATCTCTGGGTGGGGCAAACTGCAGTGAGGCTGGAGCCCAGTGGGAGGGAACAGGCGTGGCAGGGCCAGGGTGGATGAAGTCTTGGCAGGTGAGTAGGGTAAAATCCAATTGGGGCCAAAGACAGAATGTTTGTCATTTTCGTAAGACCATGGAGATAACAGTGACTAAAGGGGCATGTGAATGAATGAGGGTGTGTGGGAAAGGGTGTGTGGGAGAAAGAGTGATCCTGTGTCTGTGTGGGGTGGTGGCTCCCACACACTCCATATCACTGGCGAAGGCACCGCCTCAGAGGGTGGGAGAGTGCGCGCCATGATTTCTGTGTCTATAAGTGAGTTTCATGAATGGAAAAGGGAGAAAATCTGTGGTGAGGGGCGGTATCGTCTGTGTCTCAGTGGAGGATAAGGGGTGGGGTATGCTCTGTGTCACAGTGGGGGTCGGGGTAGCTCTGTCTCTCAGGGAAGTGGTGGTTCTCTGTCTCAGTGGAGGGGGGCGGGGGGGAGGAGGTCACACTGTCTCAGTGGGGTGGGGTTCCGTGAGGTATTTTTCTTTCTTTTGTCATTTTTTTTTACATTGGGATGCCAATATTTTGAGAGTTGGTTCTCTAGGAGCCACCTCCTGTTTTTCTTTGCTAATTGTCAAAAACTCTGACATGAAAATCCGGCAGTGCAGCTAATGGTCTATATCCCACTTTCCAACCGAATTAGCAGTTAGACAAATAAAATCAGGACCTTCCACCCGTCACCTCTCCAAAATTCGGCCTCTTGGGTGATTTAAAAAATGCATATATGGTCCTCGAGGTGTAAAGATGAACAAGCCTGATCTCGAGTGAGATCACATTTACAGGTGGAGGGAGCCCTGACGTACTCAAACTGTCCAATCGACAAGTGGAAGTGGGCATTGTAAGGTTGACAAAGGGCGACTCAAGCAGAGTGTTCCTGAGCAACAGTTGACAAGTGGGCCATGGAAATAGCAGAGTGATGGTGGTCGGGGATTCTATTGTCAGGGTAACCGACAGATTTTTCTACAGCCCTCCAAATCACAAATGGTAAGTTAGCTCCCTCGTATCAGAGGAAAGAATATCCCGGAACTGGTGGCATCATCTTTGAGAAGGAGGAAAGACCAGAAAAGATCAATGTTTTGAAGTAGTGACACAGATGGAAAGATGTTCATAGAGGGGCTGTTAAAACTGAAGCACTGGAGTGAAAAACAAAGCATGAGTGAGTGATATCTGGATTGTTCTGTGCTGGGTCAGGTCAGGAGGGAAATAAGAGGCTGCTCAATGTGAAACAGCAAGGCTGGAACAGGAGTGGGGTTTCTCATCCTCGGCTTCAGAAGAAAGGGCCCTAACGTCTGTACCATGAACCCATCAAGGATAATGGAAAGATAAGTGGAAAAGTGAGAACAAGCAATTCATACGATCATATGAAATAGAAGCAGAAATAGGTCATTCGGCCCCTTCTGCCTCTGCTATTCAATAGGATCATCACTGATCTATTTGTGTTTTGAAATCAACGTTCCCATCTATCCCCAACAAACTTTGATTTGCTTACCTAACAAGAATCAATCTCCCTCCATCTTAAAATATTCAGTGACCATGCCTCCGATGGCTTCAGAGACAGAGCGTTCCAGAGGGGCACAGCCCTCTGAAAGAAAAACATAATCTCATAATCTCTGACCTAAAAAGACAACTGAGTTTTAAAATAGTGTCCCCTAGTTCTGTACTTACCCACAAGTGGGAACATCCTTTCCATGTCCTCGTTGTCAATACCAGATTTTATAGGCTTCAATCAAGTCACTGCTCACTTTTCTAGACTCTGGGGGAAACAAGCCCAGTCTGTCTAGTGTTTCCTCATAAGACAACCCGCTTCTTCATGGATATCAAACCAGTTAACTTCCTCTCAATAGCGTCTAATGCACTAATATCTTTATTAAATAATGAGCTCAT
Source organism: Mustelus asterias (assembly GCF_964213995.1). Taxonomy (NCBI): domain Eukaryota; kingdom Metazoa; phylum Chordata; class Chondrichthyes; order Carcharhiniformes; family Triakidae; genus Mustelus; species Mustelus asterias. Next base: position 865,572 of record NW_027590159.1, read on the forward strand.
TAACTGGGCACAATAGTCATTAAGTTATAGAGGTATACAGCATGGAAACAGGCCCTTCGGCCCAACTTGTCCATGCCGCCATTTGTTTTTTACCAGTAAGCTAGTCCCAATTGCCTGCGTTTGGGCCATAGCTTCTAGATTTGCTACTTGCTTGATGACTATGACTCCATGAACACTCAAAGCTCTATACGATCCAGGACAAGATAGCCCAATTGAATAGAGGCCCATCCAGCACCTCACTCCCTTAGCCACCAATGCACAGATATGGCAATATGCATCACTTACAGGATGCACAGCAGGAACTCACCAAGGCTCCTTCAATATTTCCAAATCCATGACCTCTGCCACCCTTGAAGGACAGGGGCAGCAGATATATGGGAAAACCACTTTGTGTAAGTTCCCCTCCAATCCACAACCCATCCTTGCTTGAAACTATACTTCCATCCCTTCACTGTCACTGGATAGCAGCCCTGGCATTACCTTCCTAGCAGTACTGAGTGTACAAGCACCAGGTACAGTGCAGCGGTTCAAGACAGTGCCTCATCAGCTTTCCAATGGCAATTAAGGACAGAAAACAAATTCAAGCCTTACCAGCAACCCCCATATCAAGTGAACAATTAAAAAAAAATGTTGATTTTATTTTTTAACAATGGATGTTCATAGATTTGGGGTAAGTTTGTTACAGGGGTAAGGTCAAATAAGCTTTCACTGAATGTTTCTGTGTTCCCAGAAGGTGTTTGATAATACGGTTCACGGGGCTGCCGTTGCTTCTTGTAAAGTGAAGTGTAACAACATGGGTAGAAACTCATTGACGTGTTTATTTTTCTCTATTTGTGTTCACAGATCCAAACTCCACAATCCCTCAGTTCCTGACAAACTGTGATGATTATCAATTGTTCCAATTGACAAAATTCTACCGGGACAGACTAGTGCAGGCGATGGAAGGAGGAGTGGATGGAGTCAGCTTAACATTAACATACGAGAGGATTTTCACTGGACAAGAACATGGGGTAAGTGGGAGGGACGTAGAACGCATTATTTTAATCAGTGCAGAAATTTCACAATCTATTAACAAATGATAAAAGAGCAGGTTCTGTTTAGAAAATCTTCCAGCACACAAGGAATCACACACTGCACTGATAATGGAGTTATTGACCAATAATATTCCTGTCTTTAGTCGACAGACTCAGGTATGAGGAGAGGGAAGCCTCAGGTTGGGAATTCTGGGATGTGTCTATCCTTTTGGATACTTCACAGCTAGCTGCACTCGCCATGCACGGGGACAGCAGCTTGGCTGCACTCACCACGCACGGGGACAACAGCATATTGGTATTTGCTGGATATGCAAACGTGAGATCTGGTCTCAAAATCCAGGAATCCTATAGAGCACATGTGTAAACCAGATGTTAAAGGACCCCTTGCGAGATCGGAGCTTTAAAACACCATGAAACATCCTTTGTCTCATTGTGGCACTTTGTACCTTAAATAATATCCGATTTTCGTCAAAACCAATTTATTTTGCGAAGTCGCTTTATAGAGTCAGATGTTTACAGCATGGCACCAGACCCTTCTGCCCAACTTGTCCATGCCACCCATTTATTAACCTCTAAGCTAGTCCCAGTTGCCCGCGTTTGGCCCATATCCGTCCATACCCACCTTACCCATGTAATGTCGAAACGCTTTTTGAAAAACAAAATTGTACCCGCCTCTTTTGTACGAGGGAGGTCATGCCTCACAAATTTGGTTGAGTTTTTTGAGGTGGTGACAAAAACGATTGACGAGGGAAGGGCCATGGATGTCGTCTATATGGATTTTAGTAAAGCGTTTGACAAGGTCCCTCGTGGCAGGCTGGTGCAAAAGGTTAAATCTCACGGGATAAAAGGTGAGCTAGCTGGATGGGTGGAGAACTGGCTTAGCCATAGAAGACAGAGGGTAGCAGTGGAGGGGTCTTTTTCCGGTTGGAGGTCTGTGACGAGTGGTGTTCATGACGTGGAGATGCCAGCGTTGGACTGGGGTAAACACAGTAAGAAGTTTAACAACGCCAGGTTAAAGTCCAACAGGTTTATTTGGTAGCAAAAGCCACACTTTTATAAGTGTGGCTTCTGCTACCAAATAAACCTGTTGGACTTTAACCTGGTGTTGTTAAAATTCTTACTAGTGGTGTTCTGCAGGTTTCTGTACTGGGACCTCTGCTGTTTGTGATATATATATAAATGATTTGGAGGAAGATGTAGCTGGTGTGATCAGTAAGTTTGCGGACGACACAAAGATTGCTGGAGTTGCGGATAGTGATGAACATTGTCAGAGAATACAGCAGGATATAGGCTGGAACTTTGGGCGGAGAAATGGCAGATGGAATTTAATCCAGATAAATGTGAAGTGATGCATTTCAGTAGATCTAATGCAAGGGGGAGCTGTACAATAAATGGCAGAACCATCAGGAGTATAGAGACACAGAGGGACCTGGGTGTCCAAGTCCACAGATCCTTAAAGGTGGCAGCACAGGTGGAGAGGATGGTGAAGAAGGCATATGGCATGCTTGCCTTTATTGGATGGGGCATAGAATATAAAAGTTGGCATATGATGTTGCAGCTGTATAGAACATTGGTTAGGCCACATTTGGAATACTGCGTCCAGTTCTGGTCGCCACACTACCAGAAGGACGTGGAGGCTTTGGAGAGAGTACAGAGAAGGTTTACCAGGATGTTGCCTGGTATGGAGGGTCTTAGCTATGTGGCGAGATTGGGTAAACTGGTGTTGTTCTCCCTGGAAAGACGGAGGGTGAGGGGCGACCTAATAGAGGTGTATAGAATTATGAAGGGCATAGATAGGGTGAACAGTGGGAAGCTTTTTCCCAGGTCGGAGGTGACGAACACAAGGGGTCACGGGTCCAAGGTGAGGGGGGCAAGGTTCAACACAGATGTCAGGAGGACGTATTTTACACAGAGGGTGGTGGGGGTCTGGAATGCACTGCCAAGCAAGGTGATTGAGGCAGACACGTTGGGATCGTTTAAGACTTATCGAGATAACCACATGAACAGACTGGGAATAGAGGGATACAAAAGAATAGTCTAGTTGGGCACATGAGCGGCACTGGCTTGGAGTGCCGAAGGGCCTGTTCCTGTGCTGTATTGTTCTTTGTCATTTGTTCTACTACTACCTCTGGCAGCTTGTTCCAGACACACTCTACCCTCTGTGTGAAAAAATACCCCTCTTGATCCGTTTGCATCTCTCTCCTCTCACCTTAAACCTATGCCCTCTAAGTTTAGGCTCCCCGACCTTTAGGGAAAGGTATTGACTATCTAGCTGATTTATTATTTTATAGTCCTCTATATGATCACCCCTAAACTTCCTACGCTCCAGAAAAAAAAAGTCTCTGTCTATCCAGACTCTCCTCATAACTCAAACCATCAAGTCCTGGTAGCATCCTATAAATCCTTTCTGCACTCTTTCTAGTTTAACAATATCCTTTCTATAACGGTGACCAGAACTATACACCGTATTCCAGGTGTGGCCTTGCCAACTTCTGATACAACTGCAACAAGACACCCCAACTCTTGTATTCAATGTTCTGACCAATGAAATCAAGCATGCCGAATGCCACCTTAACCACACTGTCCACCTGTGACTCCACTTTCAAGGAGCTAAGAACCTGTACCCCTAAATCGCTTTGTCCTATAACTCTCCCCAACACCCCACCATTAACTGAGTAAGTCCTGCCCTGGTTCGATCTACCAAACTGCATCACCTCGTATTTATCTCAATTAAATTTCATCTGCCATTCGTCAGCCCACTGGCCCAATTGACCAAGATCCTGTTGCAATCGTAGATGATCTTCTTCACTGTCCACTGTGCCAACAATCTTGGTGTCATCTGCAAACTTACTAACCATGCCTACTAAATTTTCATCCAAATCATTAATTTAAATAATAGCAGACCCAGCACTGATCCCTGAGGCACACCGCTGGTCACGGGCCTCCAGTTTGAAAAAAAACCTTCTACAACCACCCTCTCTGACTTCTGTCATTAAGCCAATTTTGTATCCATTCGGCTACCTTATTCTGGATCCTGTGAAATTTGACTTCATGCAACAACCTACCATGTGATACCTTGTCAAAGGTCTTGCTAAAGTCCATGCAGAAAACATCAACTGCACTGCCCTCATCTCCCTGCTTGCTACCTCTTCAAAAAAATTCAATTAAATTTGTGAAAAATGATTTTCCACTCTCAAATCCGTGGTGACTGTCCCTAATCAGTCCTTGCGTCTCTAAATGCCTGTAGATCCTGCTTCTCAAAACATCTTCTACCAACAGATGTGACGTTCACCAGCCTGTAGCTCCCAGGCTTTTCCCTGCAGCCCTTTTTAAAAAACGGCACAACATTTGCCCCCCTCCAATCTTCAGGCTGTGACTTTAGCTGAGGAAACCTGCTGTCCTCACTCAAGCTGGCCTGTATGTGCATCCAGACATACAGAAACGTGGTTGACCATTCACTGCCCTCTGAAATGGTCTGGAAAAAGAGGCAAAACAGTCTAATTTCTCCCAATCAAGAATGTCTTGGCAGCACAATTACCGACTCAACTTTCCAGTCTTGAAACACTGATCGTGGCTGATTCACTTGTTCATGACAGTTTTGGTAAGACTCAGCGCACAGCCTGTGTTGGAGATGAAGTACCTTCTTTAAACCGAGGAGTGGGTGTGGTGTGCGATGCTATGCCCTCGTCAAATGTGATACATTTATCAGGTGGAGCATTGCTTATCATCACAATCTATTCGATAATAGTGTGGCACATCCATCACTCCACCATTATAATCAAACCAGAGGCTTAGCCCTCGTTCAATGAGTTGTGTAGACGAGTGTTATGATGGCCATAAAGGACATGGGAGATGGTCATTAGATCTCCCGTCGGCTTTTTGAAGTAGAAACATCCTGATTGAGCGGAGGCTTTAACTGGATAACGTTTGCTGGTCCTGGGAGACAGACTTGCTTCCTGTCAGACGTGATTGCGGCTCTTCCTTTTGATTTTCAATAAACGGTTTCGGGGGATGCGAAAGTGGATTGGAGGCTTCCTGCATTGACGATGAGGAGTGAATAAAAAAATATTTTTTCCTCTCTGCGGCCGACCGCTTCTTCTGAAGTAGCTTCTTCAATAATGAAAAGCAAATATGTTTCTTCTTGGGAAACCTGAACCTTATGATAGCAGTGTACAGAGTGCATGCATTACTACTTTCATGTTAGCAACATTGAAGATCAAAAACAAATGTAATATTGTTGACAGCATGCGAGGCCCTGACATTCAGTATGATTTTAAAAGTTTGACCTTGCCGCATGTCCCTGACTTAAACTTTTGATGAGCTAGTAGATAAAAAGAACAAAGAACAATACAGCACAGGAACAGGCCCTTCGGCCCTCCAAGCCCGCGCCGCTCCCTTGTCCAAACTAGACCATTCTTTTGTATCCCTCCATTCCCACTCCGTTCATGTGGCTATCTAGATAAGTCTTAAATGTTCCCAGTGTGTCCGCCTCCACCACCTTGCCTGGCAGCGCATTCCAGGCCCCCACCACCCTCCTGTGTAAAATACGTCCTTCTGATATCCGTGTTAACCTCTCCCCGCCTCACCTTGAACCTATGACCCCTCGTGAATGTCACCACCGACCTGGGAAAAAGCTTCCCACCGTTCACCCTATCTATGCCTTTCATAATTTTATACACCTCTATTAGGTCACCCCTCATCCTCTGTCTTTCCAGGGAGAACAACCCCAGTTGACCCAATCTCTCTTCATAACTAAGCCCTTCCATACCAGGCAACATCCTGGTAAACCTCCTCTGTACTCTCTCTAAAGCCTCCACGTCCTTCTGGTAGTGTGGTGACCAGAACTGGGCGCAGTATCCCAAATGCGGCCGAACCAACGTTCTATACAACTGCAGCATCAGACCCCAACTTTTATACTCTGTGCCCCGTCCTATAAAGGCAAGCATGCCATATGCCTTCTTCCCTACCTTCTCCACCTGTGCCGTCACCTTCAAGGATCTGTGGACTTGCACACCCAGGTCCCTCTGCGTATCTACACCCTTTATGGTTCGGCCATTTATCGTAGAGCTCCCCCCTACGTTAGTTCTACCAAAATGCATCACTTTGCATTCATCTGGATTGAACTCCATCTGCCATTTCTTTGCCCAAATTTCCAGCCTATCTATATCCTTCTGTAGCCTGTGCCAATGTTCCTCACTATCTGCAAGTCCAGCCATTTTCGTGTCGTCCGCAAACTTACTGACCACCCCAGTTACACCTTCTTCCAGATCATTTATATAAATCACAAACAGCAGAGGTCTAGAGGAAAAAGTACTGTGACCCGAGTCCCTCTGTTATACTCCAGTGACACCGCTTCAACGTGGCCGAGAAACCTGTCGGGAACCTGTCACCCAATTCTTGTCTGGATTACGAAAATTAGCAGAACATTTGTGAATTCATGCTGCCTCTGGATGAATTGTGATATAGATTGATATGCGGCATCAATAACTTAACTCATCAAAAGAAGCTGTTGGCATAACTCAGTCTGGATGTACAACAAATAATTCCAATAATCTTATGTCAGAATAAAGCAGAAGAGGTGCTCAGGAGCTACAAGGGGCATCAGGCAGCAAAGTCATCCAACTGGGGAGAGTGTCATTGTGTGAACAGTCTTCAATAGAGAGTGCTTGTGTAAACCAGGTATTAAAGGACCCCTTGGGGGATCGGAGCTTTAAAACACCATGAAACAGTCAACGAAAGGCAATGATGACCTCAGAGTGTTAGGGAACATAGGCCAGAGAGTTGCGGATGCCAGACAAATTATTACAAGTACTGCCAAAGGGCACAGCCAAGGTGAAATTTTTGGAATAGGCGAAACTTGTGCTGCAGTGAAGACACCGTGGCCAATGCCTGACCGTACCATGCTGCTATTCCCTCTTCCAGAGTCAGGGATATACAACGGGATCACATCAACATAACAACGGTTGCTCTCATAGTTGCAGATTTATTGGTAAATGTCTAACCCTGAGCTGGTCTGCGTTATAGGAGAACAGACACACAAACACCTCGAACCTGGCATCCAATTCCGAAGTTTGGAAGACACAAAGGCCAGGCTCGCCACATGCACATTGGAATTTTTACAAATAGAAAACATCACATTCAACTCGCCCCCACACACACGGATCAAATTTCATGGGGAGGGATTGGCTCCAGAAATTCCGGCTGATGTGGTTGGAGATCTTGAGGCTAGGCGTTGGGTGACTGTACAAAGTCCAGTCGATGCCCTGGAAGTTTCCAAGAAGGCCTTGAAAAAATAAAAGGGGCCAAGGCCAAGATCTACATTGACCCCGATGCTAGGTCAAGACCAGTTCCATACACCATGTTGGAGAAGGTGGAAACTGAACTAGGGTTTCTTAAAAATTTAGATAGAATAAGGCCTGCACAATTCGCAGAATGGGGAGTGTCTGCAGTTTTTTAAGCCCAGCAAATCAGTTAGTTTATAATCCCTTTGACAAACAGTCAGCCGGTTTTCCAAACTCGATAGGCACACCTGCTCAGAATCAAAGACCTCAATGCTAACTCAATAGGTGGCCAGGTGTTCTCCAACTTGGACATGGGCCACGTCAATCTTCAGCTTGTATTGGATGAGACCTAAAAATATGCGATGAAAAATGCGAACAAGGGACAATACAAGTAAACTCGCTTGCCCTTCAGTCTCATCAGCGTGTCATTTTCCAATGAATCATGGAGAACATTCTTCAAGGGCAACCCAAGTAGCAGTGTAGATAGATGACGTCTTGGTCATGGGGGCTTCGGAACAGGAACACTTGGCATACTTTAAAAACGGTCTTGCTGAAATTTTCAAAAACGGGAATGTGTTTGATGAGGGAGAAATGCATCTTCCAAGCAGCTGAAGTAACCTACTTGGGCTACCAGGTAGCTGGCAACGGGTTAGATCCAGTAGAGGATAAGGTAAAAACAATCAAGGAGGCATCAGCTCCAAGGAACTCCACAGGGTTGAAATCTTTTCTGGGATTAGTTACTAATTATGGAAAAATTATCCTGAATTTGCCTTCCATGCACGCCCGACTATGAAAATACAGAGATGGTCCTGGGAGGTCCACAGGCAGAGGCTTTCACCCAAAGTCAAACGTTAGCTATTGTAATCTAACTCATTGGCCCATTTTGATGCCAACAAATAACTTGTGCTGACATGCAACGTTCTCTTGTACAGGGTTAGGCCAGTTTACAGAAAGATGGGACGGAGAAGCCCACCGTGCGTGCATCCAGGACCTTTCTGGATGTAGAGTGAAGGTATTCTCAGATTGAGGAAGAAGGGTTGGCGGTGTATTTGGTGTGGAAAAGTTCCATCAGTATGTCTACGGTAGACGTTTCCCAATCGTTACCAACCACAAATTCTTATTGGGACGTTTCAACCAGGACAAGGCATCCCGTTATTGTCTCCATCCAGATACAGCGTTGGGCCTTTTTACTGGCCGATTACAAATATCATACAGAGCACCAGTCTGGAATCCAGATTGCCAATACACTGAGTCGCCTCCCATTACCCACAAGTCTGTCTCCTTTACCAGCATTGCATCAGGTCGTGATGACACTAAATCATTTGGAGAGTTTGCCAGTCTCTGCAAGGCAGATTAGAGCCTGGACATAGCAAGATCAATCTACAGCATTTGATCCTCCACGGTGGATTCCAATGATGACCCTGCGAAGAAATGCAACCTTACCTCGCTAAGAAAGACTAGCAGTGTTGAGGATGGGATCATTGAGGGTCTCGAGTGTCATTCCATCCCCAGGACGATATCCAATATTAGTGGAACTACATAATGGCCACCTTGGAGTATCAGAGATGAAAATGCTGGCCAGGAGCTACGTCTGCCGGCTCGGCCTCGACTCAGTCATTACAGACTTGGAGAAGCAGTGTGACTTGTGCTAAGAAAATCAAAAGCTTCCTCCCTCAGCCTCTCTACACCCATGGGAATGATCTGGCAGGCCATGGGCACAAGTACATGTTGACTTTGCAGGGCCCTTCATGGGTTCCATGTTTTTAATCATGGTACATACACACTTCAAATGGTTGGAGATGCACTGCATGAGTTCCACGACTTATCCCAGGCTGCGATCAATAAATTGCGATAAAGCTGTTGTACGCATGGGACAGCAGAAGCCCTGGTTTCCAATAGTGTTATGGCCATTACCTGCAGTGATTTTCAGAATGTCGGCTATCTAATAGTGTCCAAATCACCCGACCCAGCACCTACCAGCCCGTCGTCAAACAGATTGGCGGAACAGGCAGTGCAAACCTTTAGAAATGGCATGAGAAAAACAACTGATGGCAACCATGGAGAGCAAACTGGCATGATATTTGTTTGACTATCGGACCACACCACATATAACAAATGGAGTTGCCTCTGTGGAACTGTTACTGGGATGGCAGCTTCATACAAGACAGAGTCTACTGTTTCCAAACCTGGCAGGGAGGGTGGAGACACAACGAGAAAATCAGAAGAGAAATCAAGATTCTACAACGACAGAAAGAACATTTGAAACAGGTCACCTGATTCACACAATCAACTTCAGCGATAGTCCCAGCTAGGACCCTGTGCTTGTTATGGAGAAAACGGGGCCTGTATCTTAAGCTTAAAGCCTTAAAGAAACAGCTGGAGCATCTCAGACGCAGGTTGTCCACTTCTGAACAGGTCCCACTACCCATGGAGACAGCCGCTTCCAATGTTGGCCCTCAACGCGAAGCTGAGTCCGCATTAGCCTCTCCAGATAAAGAAGGCATGGACTTGGAGATGAAAGCTGAGGAAGCGGGTGTCCAGGCTACAAAAAAAACCAAAAGAGGAGACCGCATCAATGAACCTAGGATGCTCCCTCGAAACAGAGATCCCTATTCACTTCACTGCCTGACCCAGGCCCGCCTTCAATGCACAGCAGTCCAAACGCTAAGTGACAGAAAGTATCTCCTCATGGTGGGGGTGTTGGGGGAGAAACGGACTCTAGGTGGGGGGAGGGATGGGGCGAGTGTTATGAAGGACACGGGGGATCGTTGATAGATCTGCCCAGGGGCTTTGTGGAGTACAAAGTCACTTATTAAGCAAAGAGAGCCTTGCCCAATGGGAAGATAGCGATTGGAGTTTAAAACCTGTTGCTTTTAGCCACACTTGTTGGTCCCAAGTTTACAGACTTGTTTACTCCAACGGACGCAACTCATCTTGTTAGTCCCACTAAAGGGTTTCTGGTGAGAGGAAACTGTCTTTTTCTGAATTACTACAGAGAGCATTGCAGGAACAGCAGCAGGGATACATAAAAATGATGTGCTAACCTGGTGAATCTACAACTCCTCACATGCTATAGATAGACAGGCAAGTTGAGCCATAACTGACACAGCATAAAGCTTTTCTATCCTGCCACGCCAGGCATATGATTTTGGATAATTAAACAGCAAACGTGTGGAGGGGATTTCGCAAAGTTCCACATCAAAAACATCAGAGTCCAGCTCATGAGTGCAAAAGACACGGCTGAAGCATTCGCAATAATATTCAGTCCGACATGTTACTGAGTTATTCATTTCAGCCTCTTCATGGGATCCCCATCATCACAGAAAAACCAATTCCATTCCCTCCACATGATGTAAAGGAATAACTTAGTTCTTGGTGTGCAGGAACACTGACAACATCCTGGCTGTGATACTGAAGCTTTGTGCTCCAGCACAGGCTGCACTGTGGGCCATGCTGTTCAGTGCAGCTACAACACTGGCATCTACCCGACAATATGGGAATATTGCCAGCAACAGCCTGTCCATGATAAACAGGACAAACCCACTCCAGGAATTACCATTCTATTAGTCTATTCACAGTCATCAAAATGACGGAAGAGATCATCAACAGTTCTTGCAGTGGTCCTTGCTCAGCAATAACCTGCTCACAGATACTTAGTTTGTGTTCTGCCAGGACCACTCTGCTGCAGAGCTCCTTTGGTTCAGACATGGCTAAAAGAATTACAGGGGAGAGGTGAAAGGGTCTGTTATTCACATCAAGACAGCATTTTAACTCAATTAGCATCAAAACCTTCCGGCAAAACTGGAGTCAATGGAAATCCGTAATCATATCGCCTCTGAAACTTGTTTTCAGTGAAGACAGATCCACTTTCCACAATGGGTCCTCGTCCAACCACACAACCATCTCAACCATTCCAGTTGTTTTCAGAAGCTGCAATAATTTTGTTGCACTGAGGGAACCACAACTGGATACAATATTCTAAATGTAGTCTCATCAATGATTTTAGGAATGAGCTGGATTATCTCACTTTGAGTCAATATTACCCTCATAATCCACCACAACGCTTAGTTTACTGCAACTGACACTGACTCGTATCAATTTTCGATCCTTATAGTCCCAGAATCTTACAGAATAGAAGCTGGAATCGTGTTAAAAAGAATGCTGTCCCTATTTTTTTCATTGTGGAAAGTCAGTCTTCACGGGGGAATATAACATAATTGAATTCATTCACTTTGTGATTTTCTGCCCCTGTGCTCTGGGAAAGTAATTTACTCCCTCTCTTAAACATTGAAAAAAATAACTCCATTGTCTGCTACCCCCGACACAAACTCCATCTCCTCACCACCTGATTGTGTTCCATTCCCAGCCGCTGACTGAGACCTGGCCAGACTATCTGTGACTTCAGTGTTCAGAATCAAGCTGAACTCCATTTCCTGCATAATTGTCAGTGCAGAAATATCCTTATTCTCTGAATGTGACACTGCAAATTTCTACTCCCACCTCAGGACAGCTCCTGCTGAATCCAAATCTATATTTTTGTTCCCCCCAGATTTGTCTGTTCCAATGTTCTCCTGCTGGGCCTCCCACATTGCCCTTTATCTTCAGCTGCTCAGATTCTGCTGCCTTTACTGTGTTCCCCGTCAGACTCCAGATATCACTTTGTGCTCACAATGGCCCCCAGTCCTCTGATGTCTTCGATTTAAAATTCCCATTCTTCTAGTTTACGAGTCAATGAGTTTGAACCATTCCTGTAAACTCCAGTCTGAAATTCTCCATTAGCATGTCTCTGACATCTTGCACAGCCCCTCCTTCACACCCCACTTGTAACTGTGTTAATATCTCTCAAATCCTATCTCACTCCCCTCTCTTCTTTACCCAGATTTCATACTAGTAATTTGAAAACGAAAAATGTTTTGTTTCTGGAATTTGAGTTACTGAGCGGTAAAGTTTACATTAGATTTTTCACCATTGTCAATGGCTCATTCTCCTGACCTAAATTAGCAGTCGGTATTTGGATTAGTCAATGGTAATTTGTCAGTCAAATTTCATTTTAACATTGCTTCATTTAAATAACTTAAGGATCAGATTCATTATTTCCCTGCCATCTGAGTTCTGATTCGCTGCTGTTCAGATTACTTACACATGGAGAGCAGGAATCCCTACAGTCCATGAGGAGGCCCATCATTCTGCACCAACTCTTTGAAAGAGCAGCTTACCCAGGCCCATCTTTAGACAATGCAGGAAACCCACACAGACATGGGAAGAATGTGCCAACTATACACAGACAGTCACCCAACACCGGGATCAAACCTGTGCGACTGCAATGGTAACCACTATGCGGCCAAGAGTAGGCCGTTCAGCCCCTCGAGTCTGCCCCGCTCTTCAATAACATCATGTCTGATTTGATTGTAGCCTCCAATCTGCAGACTGCCTATCCATGATGCCCATAACTCCTTGCTTACCAAGACGCCATCCACCTCTCCGTTCCTTCCGCCGTTTCAGGAAGAGCGTTTCAAAGACACACTACCCTTTCGGAGAAAAAACACATAGCCACATCTCATCAGGATTTCCTGGTAAATCACAGCGTGATTTAAGTGTGTGGAAAAAGTGCATCATGTTGTCAATCAGTAATCGAATGTCATAGAATCATAGAAACCCCACAGTGCAGAAAGAGGCCATCTGGCCCATCGAGTCTGCACTGACCACAGTCCCACCCAGGCCCTACCCCCTTATCCCTAAACATTTACCTGCTAATCCCTCTAACCTATGCATCTCAGGACACTAAGGGGCAATTTTAGCATGGCCAATCCACCTAACCCGCACATCTTTAGACTGTGGGAGGAAACCGGAGCACCTGGAGGAAACCCACGCAAACGCAGGAAGAATGTGCAAACTCCACACAGACAGTGACCCAAGCCGAGAACCGAATCCAGGTCCCTGACGCTGTGAAGTAGCAGTCCTAACTACTGTGCTACCGTGCCGCCCCATCATGTTGGACACTGAAGGACAGACAACTAATCACACAAAAATATTGCAGATTCTCAGTGATTCCTCACACTAGTTGAAATGTGTTTTTGATTTCTAGTTCAGTTGATTCAATTTTGTTTATTGTTAGTGATTGGATCGAGATTTCAGGAGCATTTTCAGTCCATGTTTATTATGGATCAGGACCCGGTCCAGTGACTGATTTCTGAGCTGAAAACAACTGGGAAATCCCATCACTGAGCAGATCCTTTCCTTCTCATTCTCAGTGTTTATCTTTCACTCTGCGTCTCATTATTCTTCATCACTATTCTTCATAGAAAGTCACTGAGCTCGTGGATAAGGGAAACCGGGCGGACAGTTCCAAACTTCTCCTCAATCTGGTGATGGAAAAAGGATCTCGGGCTCGAAGGGTGATGTGGGAATCCTTTGTGAGAATGCGTCACGGAGTCCCAAAACTGGATAAAATACTGAAAGAAATACAGGAGCTTGGTACGGTAAAATCACAGTGAATTCAATTTCCCATTTAAACACTGTCGATATCACTGTAATATTACACTGAGCTGATTTCATGGAAGTTTATTTATTTAAACAGGTGCTGATTCGTTTGATTATATCAACATCGCACAGGGTTTATCTGAATTATCCACTAACCTGAAAGGTAAGAGAGGAAATGGAGATTATAAACTATTTCACTTCTGAGAATCTGAATGATTGGTTGGAGCCTTTGTTTAAGAGATTGTGAAAATCTGGGATACTGAAAATTAAAGACTGTGGAAATTGGGTCGAGCATGATTCGGTTTTGTCATTAATGCTCGACCATACATAGCTTCAAATTACAATTCATATGATCTGTCGTTTTTTTCCAAAAATGTGTGACCATTGCATCTTTTCACTTAACCTAGCTGTTAATTGCTATTACTTCTGAAGTCTTATACACACCTGTCCGAAACCCGGTACCATGTGAATTCAGTACAGAGCTCCTGCGTGCCTGGGTGTTCTAACAGAAAGCAAAGAGTGGGGTAAATGGTTGTTTTGGTTGGCGATCAGTGACGAGTGGTGTGCCTCAGGGATCAGTGTTGGGACCGCAATTGTTTACGATTTACACAGATGAGTTGGAGACCAAGTGTAGTGTGTCAAAATTAGCAGATGACACTAAGATGAGTGGCAGAGCAAAGTGTGTAGAGGATGCTGAAAGTCTACAAAGGGATATAGATAGTCTGTGAGTGGGCGAGAGTCTGGAAGATGGAGTACAATGTTGGTAAATGTGAGGTCATCCATTTTGGTACGAGTAACAGCAAATGGACTATTAAATGGCAAAAAATTGCAGCATGCTGCTGTGCAGAGGGACCTGGGTGTCCTTGTGCAAGAATCACAAGGTGTTTGTAGGTGTAGCAGGGAATTAAGAAGGCAAATGGAATTTTGTCCTTCATTGATAGGCGGATGGAGTTTAAAAACAGCGAGGTTATGTTGCAGCTGTATTGGGTGCTGGTTAGGCCACACCTGGAGTACTGTGTACAGATTTGGTTTCCTTACTTGAGAAAGGATATACTGGCACTGGAGGGGGTGCAGAGGAGATTTGCTCGGTTGATTCCGGAGTTGAGAGGGTTGGCTTTTGAGGAGAGACTGAGTGGACTGTGAAGATACTTATTGGAATTCAGAAGAATGAGGGGAGATCTTATAGAAACATAGAAGATTATGAAGGGAATAGATAAGATAGAAGCAGGGAAGTTGTTTCCACTGGCAGGTGAAATTAGAACTTGGGGGCATGGCCTCAAAATAAGAGGGAGCAGATTTAGGACTGAGTTGAGGAGGAACTTCTGCCGAGTGAAGCAGTTGAGGCTACCTCATTAAATGTTTTTAAAGCAATGATAGATACATTTTTGAACAGTAAAGGAATTAAGTGTTACGGTGAGCAGGTGGGTAAGTGGAGCTGAGTCCACAAAAAAATCAGCCATGATCTTATTGAATGGTCGAGCAGGCTTGAGGGGCCATATGGCCTATTCCTGTCCCTAGTTCTTATGTTCTGGGCTCACAGCAAAGAGTCGGGCCTTGAGCCAGATGTAAAGGGTTCGCTGCACCTGAGAAATCATTCCGACCGTAAACATATCAAATTAGTGAGTAGCAAAATCCAGATGGCCCATCAAGCCAAACCCGGACCACCAGGGCTCAGTGTTCAGAAGCGGAGATGTCCACTGATGACTGTGCAATGTTCCGTAATATTCATGATGACTCAGATACTGAAGCAATTCCTGTCCAAATGCAGCAAGTTCTGGACGGAATCTAGGCTTGATCTGACAAGGTTGCATGTAAATTTCACACTACACACGTACCAAGCTATAACTATCTCCAACAAGAGTGGATTCAACCATCACCCCTTGACAATCGATGGCATCACTGTTTGCTGTATCCCCCACTATCAACAACCTGAGGGTTACCATTGACCAGAAACTGAACTGGACTCGATATATAAATAGTGTGACTACAAGAACAGGTCAGCTGCTCAGAATTCTACAGCGTGAAAGTCATCTCTTACTCCCTGTAAACTTTCCACCATCCACAAGGCACAAGTCAGAAGTGTGATGGAATTCTCTGCCCTCACCTGGGTAAGTGCAGCTCAACGACATGCATGGAATTCCTCACATACCAGTTTAAAGTAGACTGTTTGATTAATACCCGCCCACAAAACTTATCCCCTCCACCACCGACAAAAAATGGCAGCAGTATTTACCATCTACAAGATGCACTGCTGAACACAGCAAGGCTGCTTAGATAGCACTTTCCAAACTCATGGCTGCTGCCATCCAGAAGATCAAGGGCAGCAGTCACAGGGGCACACCACTGTTTTCCACCAACTCACTGACCACCCTGACTTGGAAATATCTCTGTCCGTTCAAAAACAAAGAACAAAGTAAAGTCCAGCGCAGGAACCGGCATCTTTGGCACTCCAAGCCTGCGCAGACCATGATGCCTGCCTAAACTGAAACCGTATGCACATACAGAGTCCGTATCCTTCCATTCCCATCCTATTCATGTATTCGTCCAGTTAACCCCTTAAATGCTGCTGTCGTACCTGTTCCCGCCACCTCCCCAGACAGCACGTCCCAGACATTCACCATCCTCTGTGTAAAAGAAACTTGTCTCACACATCTGCTCTAAACTTCTCCCCACGCACCTTAAACCTATGTTCCCTAGTACTTGACTTGAAACACTATAAAAGGGGAAGTTTATTTTTTTGAGTTCTCTGTCTAAAGGCAGGTTATATCTCCACCACGGGCAGGGCAACGAGTGAGGTCCTGAATTCACCTTGGAACAGGGATCGATTGCCAGGCTGTTGTTATAACATAAACCACATAAAGCGCCCACCCAACTGATCCAAACGGCTCTGCAATAACTTGCTTAATGTGGTAACAGACTGATAGAGTAGCAGAACTTTCCATGTTCAAAACTGTTGCTTTTCCAATGCACACAATATGACAGAGAACCTACTGAAGTTTACGCACAGTAACAGTGAGACTCCTGAACAATTACAGTCTCTCCGGCTCCTACGCAGTGTCTAATATCCCACTTACCATTTCTGCAGCAGATTGGGAGCTCTGACCAGTTCACAAACTATGTGGACTGCTATATAATCAAGATCTACCAATGAGATGTCGAAAATAAGGGCAGGGAGGAAAGTATTAACCATCAGAGTTAAAACATAACCTTTGTAAAATCAATGGGGGCGATTCTCCCAGGCTGGCTGTGCTGCTTTGGTAGTGCAGCAGACCAGGAGACTGGTGCAGAGCCATTTCACAGGCTTCCCGCTGGGGGCCATAGCCTGCATGCGTCTCCGGCAGCTGGATTTTGGGCACCAGAGATCCGCGCAGAGCTGTATAAATTATTACAATGCACATTTGAATCTGCTTAAAAGTCATTAGCGGGCCCCGCACTGAAATGTCCGGGCCCACGAGCCTCTCGCCCCGCCACTCCCTCACGTCAGGAGTGGTTCACTCCAACGGGCTTTTGTACAACTTCCCATTTGCTGGGAGCTGGCGACCAGACCTCGCTGGAGTGAAGGGGATGTCATCGAGGCCCCCAGGAGGTTGGAGGTGGCTGGGGTACCCTGGGCATTGCCAGCCTGGGCCCCTGGAACTTCCAAAGGGGCAAAGTGCTAATGTCCAGGACACCTTGGCACTGCCTACTGGGCATTGAGCAGTGCCAAGAGTACAGGGCCTAATGGGGATCGGGCCTGTGCGGGTGGGGAATCCCGCTTCCACTCTGCATTCGGGCTGAGTGACGGAGGGAGGGAGGACAGCGATTGGGGCTGGCCATCAGGGTGGGGGGAGGCGATCAGCCTGCTGCGGGGGGGGGGGGGGGGGGGTGTCAAGATTATGGCGGGGTCAGTCCGTTGGGGTGGGGGGGAGGGGGCGTTGGGACTGTGTAGGAGGGGGAGAAGTGCTGGCCGCCGGCATTGTGGGGTCACTACGCATGCGCCGATCTCTGCGCTGACAGATCATCGCACGCACAGTGGCCGCTCAGCGCGATGCTGCCGGCCCCTCCAGCCGGAATAGGCCCCACCCACTGATTTTCAACCTGATTCACGCTCGTGCAATCTGCTCTGCAGAGATTGTGGGAGATTCATTTTGAAACTCCCACAGAAAAGTCCAGCACGATTTACTCCAGTTTTTACACACATTCGACACCGAGATTCCTTTTCGGGAGAATCGCCCCCAACATGTGATGGAAATATTGGAAATAAGTGACGACCTGAAACTTTAAGTGGAAATTAATCATTGTCAAATGAGGTTTTCAATAATTCAATTTTATATCCTACTCAAACCTTGACTGACACTGTAAAATAAATCTCTCAAATCAGCAAAGACAGTGTCTTAATGCAACTAACATTTTCTCTCTGTTCTAATTGAAGATCTCCAACAGAAACACAAGGAGACCCTCCGGGAACAAACTAAAACACTGAGAGTGAACACTATCCTCATAAAGGAGAAGGTTAAGATTTTCCAGCTGGTTGATCGATATGCTGAGCTAACGGTTATTTCTACTGTTCGAGATCGGACACTTGTCGAACATGAACTGCTGGCAAGGGGCCGAGACCATGAAGAATGGAGAGAGAAAGATCTCCGGAGAGAACTGGAAAAAATTCGAACTGATCAATTGTTTCAGAGCAGCTTTTCCCAGAGAAAATCCAAATCTGGGAATTCAGAAGCAGTGAGCGGAGTGCCGGGGATTGGAAAAACAACAATGGTACAAAAGATTGTTCATGACTGGGCCAGTGGGAAAATATACCCACACTTTCAATTTGTTTTCAGTTTTAAATTCCGGGATTTGAATACGATGAACTGTAGAATAAACCTGAGGAATCTGATACTGGATCAGTATCCTTACTTTGGGAATATTCTGGGAGAGCTCTGGAGGAACCCAGAGGGATTGCTGTTTATATTCGATGGTTTGGATGAATTCAAGGACAGGATTGATTTTGCCGACAATCGGAGAAATACAGAACCCCAGTCCATGTGCACAGATCCTGAATGCTGGTGTGAAGTGTCTGACATTGTGTACAGTTTAATACAACACAAGCTGCTCCCAGGATGTTCAGTGCTCGTGACCAGCCGCCCCACTGCATTACATTTATTGGAAAAGGCTGAGATCAGTGTCTGGGCTGAAATCCTGGGATTTGTTGGTGATGAACGGAAGGAATATTTCAACAAGTTTTTTGAAGATCAGACGGTGGCAGCAGCCGTTTTCAAACACGTGGAGGAGAACGAGATCCTGTACACCATGTGTTACAACCCTTCCTACTGCTGGATCCTCGGTCTGTCACTGGGTCCCTTCTTTACACAAAGAGACAGGAAACGGCAGCAAGTTCCCAAGACCATCACCCAACTATATTCCTACTATATTTACAACATTCTGAAAAACCATGGCCGAGAGATTGAAAACCCCCGTGATGTGTTACTGAAGCTCGGTGAGATGGCCTTCACAGGAGTCTCCAAGAAGAAGATTGTGTTTAGAAATGGAGATTTGATTGAGTACAATCTACAACCTTCCCAGTTCCTGTCTGGGTTCCTGATGGAGCTTTTGGAGAGAGATGTTTCTGCCCAGAGTGTGGTTTACACATTCCCACACCTCACCATCCAAGAGTTTGTAGCTGCACTCACACCATTCCTGACTCCAGATCCCGGGGAGATCGGGAAACTCCTCAGTGAAGCCCACAGTGAGGAAGATGGGCGATTTGAGATATTTCTCCGTTTTGTTGCTGGTCTCTCCTCCCCACAGTCAGCTCGACCCCTGGAGAAGTTTCTGGGTCCATTTCTTCATCAAACAACCTGCCGAGTGATTGACTGGGCGAAGGAGAAGGTTGAAGGGCAGATTGGAGACTCACAGACTGCACCTGGGAAGAGGAAGCTCCTGAACACATTCCACTACCTGTTTGAGTCTCAGAATAAAGCACTGGCTCGGAACACAGTGGGATCTATGGGAAAACTTTCATTTAGTGAACTGCGACTGACCCCGATTGACTGTGCGGTCCTGTCTCATGTCATTGGACTCTGTGATACAATAAAACACCTCGATCTAGAGGAATGCTACATTCAGTGTGAAGGGCTCCAGCGGCTGGGACCCGTTCTGCACAAATGTCAGAAGTTGAGGTAACTGTTTGGTCTCAGAGCGGATATTTTCATTGTTGAGAAGCCATTTCCTTTGTTCTAATAAAACAGAGGCATGTTCATTCGAGGACGTCAAGAGAGAAACAAAGTCCAATGGTCACGAAGTGTGGGAGAATGGCACAAAGTAATAATGCTCATTTCAGAGCAGATGCAGATATGATGGGCCGATTGGCCTCCTTCTGAACCTGTAATAAATCTATGATTCTCTGATAAAACTACATCGTTTCAAGAAGGCAGATTCTCGTGGAATAGGCGTGGGCAATAAATGTTGGCATAACCAGCGATGCCCACGTTCCTTGAATGAATAAAAACATTATTGGGATGAATTTTAAATGATTAGAGCTGTAAAGGCCTCCCTCCAAAATCTGAAAAAGGATCATTCCCTCTCCCAACAGAAACCATCTGATTCTGTACGATGCTATTCAGAAATTAGTTTCTCTTGTTCGGTACAGCTTACAGTTTGTGTTTAATTATGATCAGGATTATTTTACTGCGCTCTACCTCTGTTATGTATTACAGTCGGTGTGTGTTATATTGGGACAATGTCCCTTTATAAGTCACGTGATCACTGGTGACATCATCAGTTCAGGTTGCTTTCTGAATGCCTGCGTTGCGCTGCCTCTACTGGCAGCCTCTGTGAACTCCGTCTTGCTTCTTGGATTAACTGGTTGTAACTGAAACTCAGTGCTTCTATCATTCATTGTGGGCCTCTGAATAGAAGCAACCATTTCTTTAACCTCTATAACTCTTACAACGTCGTAAACCTTAAATTAAAATGTAGGGACAGTTTAAATTGAAACCAAAAACCCGCAGGCAGGCAGCTTTGTTTAACATGAAGTGAAATTAAAGTTTTGGCCCTTTCTGAGCTCACAAGCACAGAAACACAAATTAAACTTAAACTCATGAATTACTGTGTAATGCCCACAAACACAAATTATTACATAACAGTAAAGCCCAAGATGCTGTATTCTTTATTAATTGCTACCTACACTTGCCCTGCCAACAGCAATGATCGATGCACATATGTGTTCAGTCCCTCTGATCCTGCAATCCGTTAACAATTCTACCGATTATTTTATATTGCTTCCTCATGTACATGTTTCCTGAAAGTATCACCTCACACGTCTCTGTATTGAACTTAATCTGCCACCTATCTGTACGCTCCACCATAGTCTGTTTTTCAGTTCCAAGCTCTTCTCCTCACAGTTTACAATGCCTCAAATTGTTCTGTGATCAACAAACTTTGAAATTTTCCCTCGAGACTGCAAACCATAGAAACCCTACAGTGCAGGAAGAGGCCATTCGGCCCATCGAGTCTGCACTGACCAGAATCCCACCCAGGCCCTATCCCCATATCCCTACATATTTTACCCTCTAATCCCTCAAAGCTACACATCTCAGGACACTAACGAGCAATTTTAGCATGGCCAATCAACCTAACCCACACATCTTTAGACTGGGAGGAAACCGGAGCACCCGGAGGAAACCCACGCAGACACGAGGAGAATGTGCAAACTGCACACAGTGACCCAAGCCGGGAATCGAACCCAAGTCCCTGGAGCTGTGAAGCAGCAGTGCTAACCACTGTGCTACCGTGCCGCCCAAACACCTAGATCATTCATATATATCAGGGAAAAGCAAGGATCCCAATACCAACTGCTTGGGTTCTCCACGACAGACATCCTCCAGCCTTAAAAATATCCATTACTCTTTGTTCATCCAATTTTGTATCCACGTTGCTACTTTCCCATTTATTTTATGAGCTTATACCACAAGTCTGTTGTGTCACTGCTTCAGATGATTTTTGAATATCCATGTACACCACATCAACAGCAGAACCATCATTGACCCTTTCTGTTGCTTCCTCCAATTCACAGCAATATAAAGCCAGTCGAAAACGGCATTTTTTTTACCAACCAATGAATTTAGTTTCCTCTGTGTCGCTATTAGATTCACCATTTCCCTTTTGAACTCAGCGTGGGCCGGCTCCGAGTAGCTGAATGATCAACTGACCCTCCAACCCTCAGCTATGTTTAACACTACTGCTCCAGGCTGGAGCCGCAGACTTGACTAAATTGGATTGACCCACTCTTTTCGGTTGTGGTTACTACCTCCTGGCCCTCTCTTCATCCACTCCAACAAACTGAGATAGCTGGGAATTAAACCCGTAGCAACTGCTTGGAAAGCAACTATGCTCACTATTATATCATCATCATTGCATTTAGGGACTCCTGTGGTGTAGGTGCACCCACTGTGCTGTGAAAAAGAGAATCCCAGGACTTTGACCCAGTCACTGTGAAGGAACAGTGATATCTTTCCAAGCCAGGATGATGTGTATCTTGAAGGGAACTTCCAGGTGGAGATGTTTCCATTTATCTGCTTGTCCTTCTAGGGATAGAAATCACAAGATTGGAAGGTGCTGTGTAACGGGCCATTGGGAGTTGTTGCACTGCATCTTGTAGATGGTACACACTGCTAGCTCTGTGCCTCTGTGGTGGATGGAATGAATGTTGAAGGTGATGGGTGGAGAACCAGTCAACAAGCAGAGTTATCCTGGATGGTGGCGAGCTTCCTGAACCTTGAGCTGTGCTCATGCAGACAAGTGGATGGTATTCAATCAAATTCCTGACACGTGTCTTGTAATTGGTGGAAATGTTTTAGGAAGTGAGGAGGTGAGTTACTCTGTGCAGAAATCCTGGCCTTTAACCTTCTCTTACAGCCACAGTATTGATCTGACTCATCTGTTTCTGATCAATGGTAACACCCAGGGTGTTGATAGTTGGGGATTCATGGGGATGATAATCCCATTGAATGTAAAGGAAAATGACTGTATTCTCTCTTGGTGGAAATAGTCATCGCCTGGGACTTCTCAGCCCTTCCCTTGTTCAAGCCTTGCTAAATATGGACAGGTCCTGCATCACTGTCTTGCGGAGTTGAGAATGGTGCTGAATGTTGTGCAGACATTAGCAAACATCTCCACTTCTGACCTGATGATGGAGGAAGTGTAATTGATGAAGTAGCTGAAGATGGTTGGGCCGAGGACATTCCCCTGAGAAATTCCTGCTTTGATTTCCTGGAGATGAGATGACCCTCTCTTCACCCACTCCGACAAACTGAAATAGCTGAGAATTAAACCTGTATCAACTGCTTGGAAAGCAACTATGCTCACAATTATATCACTATCATTGCATTTCGGGACTCCTGTGGTGTAGGTGCACCCACAGTGCTGTGAGAAAGAGAGTTCCAGGATTTTGACCCAGTCACTGTGAAGGAACGGTGATATGTTTCCAAGTCAGGATGGTGTGTATCTTGGAAGGGAACTTCCAGGTGGTGATGTTTCCATTCATCTGCTGCCCTTGTCCTTCCAGGGATAGAAATCATCACAAGACTGGACAGTGCTGTGTAACGAGCCATGGTGAGTTGTTGCACTGCATCTTGTAGATGGTCCAACAACCATAACTAACTTCCTTTGTGCTGGTATTACTCTATTTGGCAGATAGTTTTCATAGAAAGAAATCATAGGAACCCTACAGTGCAGAAAGAGGCCACTCGGCCCATCGAGTCTGTACTGACCACAATCCCAACCAGGCCCGACCTCCATATCCCTACATATTTTACCCACTAATCCCTCTAATCTACGCATCTCGGGACACTAAGGGACAATTTTTTTAGCATAGCCAATCAAACTAACCCGCACATCTTTGGACTGTGGGAGGAAACCGGAGTACCTGGAGGAAACCCACGCAGACATGAGGAGAATGTGCAAACTCCACACAGACAGTGACCCGAGCCGGGAATCGAACCCAGGTCCCTGGAGCTGTGAAGCAGCAGTGCTAACCACTATGCTACCGTGCTGCCCATTTCTCATTTCCATTGACTTCAGTTTTCCTCTGGCTCCTTTTTGCTACATGTAGCCATATGCTGCCTTGATGTCAAGGGCAGACACTCTCCTCTCTCATCCTGAGTTCAACTCTGTTGTCAGTGTTTGCATCAAGGCTGTAATGAGGTAGGGAGCTGAGTGACCCTGAGTAAGCACAAGCTTCAAGTCAGATAGCAGGTCATTGCTAATTAAGTGTCACTTGTTAGTCTTGTTAGCCTTCCATTACTGTGCTGATGATCGAGAGTAGACTGATGGGGTGGGAAATGGACAGATTGGATTTGTTCTCTCCTTTTTGTGTACGGTCAGATCTGGACAATTTCCCACTATTTTAGGTAAACATCAGTGTTGTAGCTCTACTGGAACAGCTTGGCGAGGAACAGAACAACTTCTGGAGCAGTAATCTTCAGTACAGTTACTGGAATATTGTCAAGATCTGTGGTCTTTGCAGTATCCATTATCTTTAACTATTTCTTGACGTGGAGTGAATGGAATGAGCTGATATCTGTGATGTTGTGGCCCTTTGGATGGTTCAGTCACTGAAGTTAGTTACTCATATTTGAACCATATCTTTTGCACTGATGTGCGAGTCTCCTCCACCATGAGGATGGGATATTTGTGGAGCCTCCTCCTTCTGTTGTTTCATCGTCCACTATCATTCACAACTAAATGTGGCAGGACTGCAGAGCTTACATCTGAGCCGAGGAAACCAGAATTTCCTGAATGAGGAAACCTGTTGCTGGAAAATCTCCAGTCAACCCGTCAGTGATATGAAACAGGATTTTCGGATAATCCTTTTCCTATGTGAGGATCTACTGGGAAGAGGGAACTCCCGATATTTCCCGGAGATAGAACACTAGCCATACCTGCAGAAAATGTAGAGCCTGTTTACTGTGGAATGTAGCGGGAGACACCCCTCCCCTATAAACTAATCAAACAGAAACATTTCAACTTTCAAATGGGAGAATAATCTTTCCTGGTTGTATCAAATCTAGGGGATGGATCTTAAAGCAACAGTTAGCACAGTTTCACACTTTAACTCACCCTGAGATATTACACAGATGTTATAATGTCAATAGTTAAGAAGTACAGGGAATCCCGAGGGATCCACTCTCACAGCTTTATCATTTAACCCTCAGTAAAATGTACAATTCTCATTAAATCCTGGATTTATGTAACAGCAGATATGATTTGAATCTTTGGAAATTTGGCAGGGTCAGTGAGATTCAGGAGGGTAATTCTGATGATCAGGAAATGAGACCAGAATGTGGGACATGTTTAAAAATGACTTGCTTGTTCACAGGATGTGGGCATCACCTCCTCCAGGGCCCATTAGCAGTGGGAAATAAATGCTGGTCTAGCCAGCGACACCCATATCCCATGGACAATTAAACAAAATATACATTTTGAGAGGTATAAAAGTGGTTTCCCCCAGTAGGCAAACCAGTGAGAATTAATTGTTCAATTGTTTCAATGCTGACTATTGCCTTTTCCATTCAACAGAAAGGATTTGATATCATTTGATTTATTATTGTCACATTTATTACTGACAAAGCATAACGTACATAGGGAAGGAAAGCGTCCAGAATGCGGTGTTACAGTCACAGCTGGGGTGTAGAGAAAGATCACCTTGGGTGAGGTATAGCATCGTAACTTGAATCAGTTCACCACTCATGTTAAGTTTCTGACACAAAAATAGATCCAGCTAGTTTTCCTGCTGAACATTAGTCTGAATTTAATGTGTTTCTCACTTCCTCCGTTTAGTCTGGGTCGCAATAAAGTGGGAGATTCAGGAGTGAAACTATTGTCTGCGGCTCTGAGGAATCCAGAATGTAAAATATGGAAACTGGAGTAAGTATCAGACTGTGAGAGATTGTGTTGATAATCAGTGGATGTCTGACACTGTAAATTATTATCAGTGTCAGTAATAGTGTCATTAATAATCATTCCGCGTCATTCCTGTCCGTATTCGTGTTAAACACCACGGATTCGCTCTGATTCCTGAAATCTTTCTCTGATCTCCAGTTTGGAGAGTAACAGCCTCAGATATTCTCACCTCTGCTCTCAGTACAAACCAGTCAGTGATGTGTCTGAACCTGAGTTACAATGAACTGCGAGATTCAGGAGTGAAAGAATTATCTAATCATTTATAATTATTTTCAAAACCATTCATGAGAATAAAAAAGATGGACAAAACAATTAAATGTTTATAGAATTCCCAGATATGGCTGGTCGCATCTTCAATTTAGTTTAATTTGTCACTCAGGTTATAGATGTTTATGTCTGTCGGCTTCTCAGTTTGATTAAACATAGAAAACTGCTGTATATCGGTGAGGCAGATTACAAACGACATTGAATTCTGATGAGTTTTATCCTGAGGGATCCACTCTCAAATTTATGTTAAACGGAGCTTAAGGAGCATCTGAAAAGAGAATGCAGAGATGGAGATGGGGAGGTTTATGAAGAGAATTCCAGAACTTACAACCCAGCAGTTCAAGGCACAGCTCAGCTGGCAATGGCAATAATCACAGTGTAGAATAGTCTGAATGATGTCCCTATCAATAATGGACATTGTTTTTAAGAACACAAATAATGATACTAAATATACCATTGCTGTCAGTATTTGTGTTATTAAAAACATTACCCGCTATTAGTCGACACAAAATAAGCTTGGCAGCAAAGTTGCAGACCATGAAATAAAAGAGGCAAAGGCAGCCTGGATATGAAGTTATCTGAGTGACAGGAAACAGGCAGGAGAGGTGAACTGTACCTTTTCATTTAAAGGAAGCTGACAGTGGCTTTCCCCAGCAACCAGTACTGTGTTACTACGACTAATTTTCTTTACATGTACTACCAAATGAGACTTGGGTTTATCTAAAGATGAGATGTGAAGCTCCAGCACACGGCCATCAGACCACAGAGCGGACGCAGCATATGATAGACCGAGCTCAATCACACCAAAACCAATGGATCAGATCAGAGATCTGCTGTCTTGCCATATCTCGTCATAAATAGTGTTAGACATGCCACAAAATGTTGGACATGCCGGTTACATTAGGCGACAAGGTGGCACAGTGGTCAGCACTGCTGCTTCACAGCGCCAGGGACCAGGGTTCAATTCCGGCCTTGGGTGACTTTATGTGTAGAGTTTGCACGTTCTCCCAGTGTATGTGTGGGTTTCCCCTGGGTACTCCAATTTTCTCCCACAGTCCAAAGATGTGCAGGTTCAGTTGATTGGCTATGCTAAGTTGTCCCTTGGTATCTCAGGGTGTGTAGGTTACGGGGATTAATGGGCCATATATGTGGAGTTACAGAGATAGGCCTGGATATGATATTCTTTCAAAGAATTGGTGAAGACTCGATGGGCCAAAGGGCCTCCTTCTGCACTGTGGGAATTCTATGATTCTATAAACATGCCACAAGAATCCCCTCATTACTGATGAGGGAGGCCAGAGCATCAGTGCCATCTTCAGCCAGAAGTGCTGAGTAGAATGATTAATCTCGGCCTCCTCCTGAGGTCCCCAACATTACAGATGACAATTTGATTCACTGCATGTGAGGTAAAGAAATGACTGAAGGCGCTGCATACTGCAAAATCTGTCAGCCTGGCAGTAGCCCAGCAATGGTACTGAAGAATTGTGCTCCATAACTAACCAATCCCCTAGCCAAGCTGTTCCAGTACAGCTACAACACTGGATCTACCGGACAATGTGGAACAAAGCAGGGCAAATCCAATCTGATGAATTGCTGCTCCATCAGTCTGCTCTTGGAACGTCAGAAAAGTGTCATCCTTCCAGTGCCTCATGAACATCACTGCAGGAGTTCCTGAAGGTGATGTCCAAAGCCCAACCACCTTCAATTGCTTTATCAATGTCCTGCCTTCCATTATAATGTCAGAAGTGAGGATGCTCACAAATGATTGCACAATGCTCAGTACTGTTCACAATTCCTCAGAGACTGAAGCAGTCCATGTCCATAAACAGCAAGACCTGAACAAAACAGAAAATGGTGGAAAGGCTCAGCATGTTTGACAGCTTCTGTGGAGAGAGAACAGCTAACCCTTCGAATCTGGATGACTCTTCGACAGAGCTAGCGTCAAGGTCTGAAGAACGTTCAGGCTTAACCTGATAAATGGCAAGTAATGTTTCACTGCACAAATGCCAGGCAAGGACCATCTCCAACAGACGGGAATCTAACCATATTCCCTTTACATTGAATGGCAGCACCATCGCTGAATCCTCGACCATCAACATCCCGAGTGGTGGGGGCGCACTGGGACCATTGAACAGACACAGCTGTAAACACTATGGCTCCAAGGGTAGATCACAGTCTGGGAATTCGGAGATGAGGAACTCGCCTCCTGTCTCCCAAATTTTTGCCCACCATCTCCAAGGCACAAGTCAGCAGTGTGATGGAATCCGCTCATCTTGCTGGATTGACTGCAGCTTCAAAAACACTGAAGAAGCTCATCCATGGAAAAGGAGCCCACTGGATCAGCAGGCCATTCACCAAATTAAACATTGACTGTCTCAACCACTGACGCACAGTGGCAGTATTTTACCACATACAAGGCGGAATGTAGCAGCTCACCGAGGTTCCTGAGCCAGCATCATCCAAACAGGCACTATCCATCACCGAGATGGCCAAGGATATCAGAAGGATGGGACACCAACCAGCTTCAGATTTCTTTCCAAACCACACACCATTCTGACTTGGAATATATTGCTTTTCCATCACTGATGCGGGATCATAATCCCGGATGTCCCTTCCTCGCGGTTTTGTACCAGATGCTCTGCAGAATTTAAGAAGATGGCTCACCACCTCCTTCTCAAAGGCAATTGGGGATGGGCTGCAAGTGTTTGTATTGCCAGTGATACCATCACCCCTTGAAAGAATTAATAAAGACAAGCGTTACCCACTGTAGGGATGGGTAATTGTGCCTGTGTGTAACCCAAACTCAGTCACAGAAGAGAGAAAAAACAGCTGCAACAGGACAGATTGTGTGACCATTGCACAGGCCAGAGGAATTCTCAAGATAGATCTGGTGGAACTATTCAATATACTCAGCGAGGGTCTCAAATGTCCTGGTGTTGTGCTGTGTTCCATACAACCTGGATCTAGAGTGGAGAAGCTTTGAAGAAAGTGTGATGCAATACAATGTTGACCAGATGCTTCATGATGAGGAACCCCATGGACCACAGGCCAGGGACATGGGATATGTGTCAGGGAGGATGGAGATTCAGTAATGCAGACATGTTTTCCAAGAACCTTAACTCACACAACCATTCAGTGTAATAAATCTTCACCATCTCCAGCACTGTTGCTGTTTCTGTGAATGTTTTATAATTTCCCTGGAGCCGTCACTACATGAAACAAAGGCATTGGAATTGTATTGACCTCATTCAGTGCTGTATTTCCTATCTCACATTCCCAGTGAACTGTTAAAGACCCAGTAATATGGTGAAGGATTTTTTTAGTGGTGCTCCATCTCTGAATTTACTGAAAATACATACGTAACAAAGTGACCAGTAACCCTGTGAAACCCAAGGAAGCAACCCCACCATGACAACCACCGCCATCCCCGCACTTTCCGCTGAGCTGCAGGCAGCATCTTACCTCTCTCCTCTCCTCTGGGAATTTCGATGACCGTGGCCTTTGTCCTCGGATTTCCTGAGTCCTGGAAGGATCCGGCCAACTGCGGGTCCTCTGCACAGATGCTGGAGTTGTCTCTGTCATCATAGCTTCGTGAGGTGCTTGTGTCACAGTCGGAGCAGAAGGGGACCCACTGCCCACACCAGGGGCATCCTGAGAGGAGCTCCCAAATGCTGCAGGCAGCCGCTCCTCTATCCATTCAGGACAAACTGGACCGTCCCTGCTCAGCTGGGGAGGTCCTGGCAGTTACTCCAGGCACATTTTCCCACCCCTCCCGCAGCCCGTGTTCCACAGAGCTCATGGAGATGGTGAGAACCTGCAGGCTCATGTGTATTTCCTGTGGGTGATAGGCTGGATGTGACTCTCCATGAAGGTCACCAATCTCTCTGTGGAGGATGCTATTTGTGCTCATACCTGAGACATGGTAACACTGCTGGCCTGGATTGTATCCTCCATCCTTTGTGTGTGGATACACAGAGCCTTTGGAAACTCCACCGAATGTTAAAATATCTTACACTGCAGCTCCAGTATCTGCTGCATTGTTAAAGACTCCAGTCACATTTCATCGACCTGAAGCTGGCAATGACCTGTCCTCTCGAGTGTGAGTGAACTCAGCTATTCCTGCCTTCATCAGCTGCTCGGGTTTGTGTGTGCTGTCCTGTGCTGCCAGATTGTAACCCCTTTGCTACTCGTGTGAGACAGAATCAGCTCTGGTGGAGGTTATGGGGAATAATGTGACAGAGCACCCTCTGTGAACACCTCCTCTTCTTCCAAGGTGGACACTTGTCTCCCTCTCGCAGCAGCTGTTGATTTGTGAGAGAGTGAGGGATGTGAGAGGGTAATGCACATTCCAACATGTCCTGGAGACTGTTCCTCATCCAGAGCTCCATGTGACCAATGGAAGACACACAAGCACCAGGTTTTGGACTCAGCAGCAGAGCCTCTTCTGTGCCCATCCATTCACTCACTCACTCTCTCTCTGGATCCACAACCCATCTCACCATCAGCGATTGCCCACCCAGCCTCCAGGTCTCCCAGCTCCAGCACTGCATCTTCCATTGGCATAAGGATGACACAATCCAGCCACTGTCACTCTTGGCTCCTTCTCTGACATTGTCTGCCCCCTTCTACAAGCACATAAATTTCCATTGTTACTCACCCATCAAAGACACACACAAGCCTATGGTGCTGCCAGACTGCCCATCATGGGACCACCAGGATGGTCACTCCATGTCGGCAGTGCAGCAGTCATCTCTGACTGACCGGAACCCTTCACAGAGAGGCTGACATGTTCCTGAAGATTGATGCTGCTGTCTGGACATTGCCAGTGTCTGGGTGGAGATGTTCTTTCCACAATTTCTCTTTCATCCTTATTCACATATCAGCCTGTAAGTTTAACGCTCTCCTTGTCAGAACATATCAGGTTATTGATCCTTCTGCCTCACTGCAGCCATGTGCTGCCTGCTCTGGCCCTCGGCAGTTTCTATCCAGCCTTGTTTCGGTTGATGTGACAAGTCTCGTCCTCCAGTCCTGAGGGAACAGAACCTCCCTCCAAACCGATATAGCCTTGAGAATTTCCAGGGAAGTGTCAGCGAATTGAGTTTAATCTGCCTTCTGCCATTTCAGCCCTTTGTTCATTAACCAGGGCTCCCTCACTGCTCCCTTCAGAGCCTTTAAAAGTGCTGCTGGCTGCCTTTAAATCTGGTGCCAGCATTGCCTGAATGGGGTCTTCCCCTGCAGTCAGTGATTAAGCTCTGGAATACACAGGGTTTTGGGGGAAGGTGGGGGAATGACACTTAGTGCTTTTCTCAATCGGAGAGTCAGTGCAGACACTGTGGGCCGAATGGCCTCCTACTGCTCTGTAACAATTCAGTAATTCTGCCTGTGCTGCTTCAGTGCACGGATTTCCCGAACCTGTCAGATATTTACGTGCCAGTTCTGGCAATAGTGTGGAGTTGGTTAGTTCAGTTGGTTCATGTCTCGAGTGTGATGTAGAATGACGCTAATGTTGAGGGTTTGGTCTTCGCACCGGCTGTGGGGTTCATGGAGTCCCACCTCCTCCCATTGCCTCACGTTTACTAAGTTGTGTCCCTGAAGCTACATGTAACTAATTGTCCCTCTCTATTGGAGAGGAATACAAAGAACGAAGAAAATTACAGCACAGGAACAGGCCCTTCGGTCCTCCAAGAGTGCACCGACCATGCTGCCCGACTTAACTGATACCCCCTCCCTTCCGGGGACCATATCCCTCTATTCCCATCCTAATTCATGTCCTTGTCAAGACGCCCCTTAAACGTCACCACCATATCCGCTTCTACTACCTCCCCCGGCAACGAGTTCCAGGCGCTCACTACTCTGTGTAAAAAATCTGCCATGTACATCTCCTTTAAACCTTGCCCCTCGCACCTTAAACCTATGCCCCCTAGCAATTGACTCTTCCACCCTGTGAAAAAGCTTCTGACTATCCACTCTGTCCATGCCCCTCATAATCTTGTAGACCTATATCAGGTCTCCCCTCAACCTCCGTCGCTTCAGTGAGAACAAACCAAGTTTCTCCAACCTCTCCTCATAGCTAATGCCCTCCATACCAGGCAACATCCTGGTAAATCTTCTGTACCCTCTCCAAAGCCTCCACATCCTTCTGGTAGTGTGGCGACCAGAATTGAACACTATATTCTAAGTGCGGCCGATCGAAGGTTCTATAAAGCTGCAACGTGACTTGCCAATTTTTAAACTCAATACCCCGGCCGATGAAGGCAAGCATGCCGTATGCCTTCTTGACTACCTTCTCCACCTGCATTGCCACTTTCAGTGACCTGTGTACCTGTACACCCAGATCCCTTTGCCTATCAGTATTAACATTTTATTGAGGACTATGGCTACTAACACTGTCCACATTGCAACATCACCAACTTCCAGTTGAAATATCGATACATTTCCAACCATTATCTTCACAGAATTCTTACGGTGCACAATGAGGCCATTTGGCCATCGTGTCTGCACCAGCTCATCAAATTAGCATGAGGAATTTGAGTCATTCTCCAGCATTTTTCTCGTATCCTCGCTCACTCTTTATATTCAAATAATCATCTGATTCCTTTTTGACTACTTCGATTCAGCCTCCTTCCACCACACTTCCCGGCTGTGAATTCCAGACCCGAACCACTGGCAGTGTGAAAAAGGTTTATCTCTCATCATCATCAACCCCACCACACACTCCATTCCTGAGCCACTGACCATCCCATGTCCCTCCATGTGACTCAGGGTAAGTTTCTTAAAGACTTGATTAGTTGTAAGTATTCGCATTCCAACCATTATTCATGTAAATTAAGTCTGTGTCTTTATAAGCTCTGTTTGTGAACAGAATTCCCACTCACCTGAAGAAGGGGCTTGCAGCTCCGAAAGCTTGTGTGGCTTTTGCTACCAAATAAACCTGTTGGACTTTAACCTGGTGTTGTTAAACTTCTTACTCAGGGTAAGGACATGGGAATCCTGTGCTCTTCCCTTGCACCATCATCTTTTTTGTCATTTAATCAGCCTGGCACTTCCATTTTGTTCTTTCCTTGTCACCCGCCCATCCCCAGCTCCCTGTCACTTAAAACAATTTAATTCACTGCTACTCCCAAGTTTTAAGTTTAGCTAATTGAACTGAAACTCAATCTGTTTCTCTCTTCACAGATATTGCCTGACCTGATGAGAGTCTCCAACATATTCATATTTCAGATTTACAGCATCAATAGAATTTTGCCTTCTGTATCAACTGAAGTTGTGTTTCTTGAATGTCCCGCGCTGTACATTATTATTGTTAATGATCTTATTCTTAAAAACACTGGATTTACCCTGATTCCTGTTATTTTTCTCTCTCTGATCTCCAGTCTCCATCGTAACGATCTCTCAGATTCTTGTGCCGAGGACCTGGCCTCTGCTCTCAGTACAAACCGCTCACTGATACATCTGAATCTGGGTTTCAATAAACTGGGAGATTCAGGAGTGAAACAGCTGTCTGTGGCTCTGAGGAATCCGGACTGTAAAATACAGAAACTGCAGTAAGTAGCAGACTGTGTGAGATTGTGTTTATAATAACTGAATATTCAACAATATAATTTCACCACTGGTATTTGTATAAAAAACACTGCCCATTACTATTGGCGTCAGTTATGAATAAGGAAAACTGCTTTTCCTCTGACTCCTGTTGCTTCTCTCTCTGATCCCTGAGCAATGGGATGTCAGTCCCACAGATCCTTATGTTGAGGGAGTGGGGGAATAATGTTATGGTTCACCCTCTGAGGTCCTCTCCTCCTCCTCAGATGTGCACGGCTCTCCCCGGGCACAGCATCCATTGATTTGTGAAAAGGGGGAGAGTGAGTGGATGACAGTAAATGGAGGACAGGACATGGTGGTGGAGTCACTCTGTTAGTAACAGATGTCAGTACAATAGCGAGAGGTGAACTTAGTTCCAATGATCAAGATGCAGAATCAGTTTGGGTAGAGATAAGAATTAACAAAGTTAAAAGATCACTTGTGGGAATCATTTATAGGCCCCGAACAATATTCAGAATCTTCGACACAATACACAGGAATATGAATGGGGTCTTGTAAAAACATTCTGCAATAATCACAGGTGATTTTAACATTCATGTACAAAGAAGAACAAAGAGCCATGCAGCACAGTGACAGGCCCTTCGGCCCACCAAGCCTGCGGCGACTCCTCATTCTTATTCAGACCCAGTACTTATTGCTCATACGCAGTTTCTATTCCTCTGTTCATCTTCCGTTCATGTTTCTGTCAAGATAAACCTTGAACATTGGGAACGTGCCTGCTTCCGTCAACTTCACTGGCTGCGCATTCGAGGCACCCACCACTCTCTATGTGAAAACTTTCCCCGCATGTCTCCTCTAAACTTTCCCCCTCTTGCCTTCAAACTGTCCCGTCTTGTAGTTGATTTTTCCACCCTGGGGAAAAGACTCCAACTATCAACCATATATCTGCCTCTATCAGGTCACCCCTCAGCCTCCGTCTTTCCAGTGAAAACAATCCGAGTTTATTCAACTTCTCTTCATACCTTAACCAGACCAGGCAACATCCTTGTAAACCTTCTTTGTACCTTCTCCAAAGCAGCCACATCCTTCTGGTTGTCTGGCGATCAGCACTGCACGCAATATTCCATGTTGGGCCCAACTAAAGTTTAATACAGCTGTAACATAACTTGCCAACTTTTATACTTGATGCCCTGGCCAATGAAGCAAGCATGCTGCATGCCTTGTTGACCAAGTTATCCACCTGTGTTACCGCTTTCAGGGATCAATGGACAAGTACGCACAGATCCATCTGTATGTCAATGCTCCTGTTATTGTTTTCAGACAGGGAAGGCAGGGGGACGACCATGTGGAGTTGTATCAAATTATAGAAATAAACCTTTCCCTTTTGTTTTAGGAGACAATAACCAGGGGCATAGATTTAAGGCATTGGGGAGGAGTTTCAGAGGAGAATTGAAGATGGCACAGTGGTTAGCATTGCTGCCTCACAACGTCAGGGACCTTTGTTTAATTCTGGCCTCGGGTGACTGCCTGTGTGGAGCTTGCATGGTCCCCCCGTGTGTGCGTGTTTCCGTCAGGTACTCTGGTTTCCTCACACAGTCCAAAGATGTGTAGGTTAGGTGGATCGACCATGCGAAATTATCATTCCGTGTCCTAAGGTATGTAGTTTCAGTGGATTTTCCAAGGTAAATGTCCAGGGATAAGCAGGTGTGTGGGCCTGGCTTTTTCGGACAGTCAGTGCAGAGTCAATGAGGCGATTGGGCACCTTCTGCACAGTGGGGATTCTATGGTTGTGGGAAAGGTTTATTCACCCAGAGGGTGGTGGGAATCTGGACCTCACTGTCTGAAAGGGTGGTGGAGTCAGGAACACTCGCAACATTTAAGAAGCATTCAGACAAGCACTTGAAATGCCACAGCAGACAAGGCTATGGAGCAAGTGGTGGAAATGGATTAGAATAGATTGGTGCTTGATGGCTGACACAGACACGATGGGCCGAAGGGCCTCTTTCTGTGCTGAAAAACTCTTTGTTATGAACCAGAACCTGAATTTTCACTGATTCCTGTGATTTCTCTCTCTCTGATCCCAATGCAGTGGAATGTCAATCACACTGATTTTTGTGCCCTGGGTGTAGGGGAATAATGTGATGGTGACTCTATGAGGACCCGTTCACATGCTTACGGGGGACACACGTCACCCAGTCACACAACCCTTGATTTGTGAGGAAGAGTAAAGAATGAATGGAGGCAATTGTTAAGATGCAGACCAGAAACTCCAAGGTGTTTTGTGAAGTTAGCCTGGGCCCTTGGTTTTACATTTGATTTTGGCATTGATGAGCATGAGGTGTTTCACTCCAGGTATGAATGAAGTGACCCACTAGGATGCTATTATCAAACACGGTTTATTTAAGAATGCAGTTAGAATATAACAACAAGAATTAGCATAACATTTACCAATTGCAAGACTTAAACATGACACAGTATAACTCTTAACAGCTAGCTATCTCTGTTGTTCCAATATAAAGCAATACCCACAGACATACACCCTTCTCCAACATTAGTTAGCACAAAAACAAGTATGCTCACGTGATGCCGATTTCCAGCTTTTTACCACTTTCGGACAGCCAACAGACAATTGTTTTCAGAGAAGGATGTCGCCTCCGAACAGCCCAACCGCAGAGAGGTAACCCCAGTCTCTGACAGCTTCCAACACAGCAACACTTAAACAGCAAAAACTCCAACTTCAGAGAGGGAAACAGCACTGCTGTTTGTCTTAACTTCAAGCAGCTTCTGAAAGCAGAATTAAAACTAGAATGTTCTGTGAAAAATAGCTGTCCCTCAGTCACATGACATAACCTGTCAATCACCCGCAATCAAGCTCTACTCTGCCATCCCAGGGGAAACACTGAAACAACAGAACACTGCATTAGTTCAGATTAAAA
Organism: Mustelus asterias; assembly: GCF_964213995.1. Lineage (NCBI taxonomy): Eukaryota > Metazoa > Chordata > Chondrichthyes > Carcharhiniformes > Triakidae > Mustelus > Mustelus asterias. The sequence goes on from NW_027590159.1 coordinate 902,040, forward strand.
TCAACATGATGTCAATTATACTGCTTCAGTAACAATAAAGGAAACCAGCTACAGATAGCACGGTGCCGACAACATAACCTGCATAGAAACATGATTAAAATAGAAACTAGAAGCAGGAGTCGGCCATTCGGCCCTTCGAGCCTGCTCCGCCATTCATTTTGTTCATGGCTGATCATCAAATTCAATATCCTTCAATATTCAGTATATTTCTTCAAGACATAGTTTGTAACAAAATGTACATTCCAACACGTCCCTCAGCCGGTTCCATGTGACTGGTGATGGGCACACAAGCCCTGTGTGTTGCAGGCACCAGAGAGTCTCCTGTGTCCATCCATTCGACCGCACACTCTCAGCTCCACAACCAGTATCACAATCAGCGATTTCCCACACTATCTGCTGTTCTCCCAGCTCCAGGGCTGCTAATTCTACGTGTAAGGATTAAAAGATCTGGACGCTGTCATCGTTTTTACTTCATTCCCTGACCTTTCGTGCTCTCTTCTACAAGCGCATAAAGTTCCATTGTTACTCTCCCATCAAAGACACAAGCCTATACTGGTGAGAACCTGACTGACCATCATGTCTACACAGGGAAAGCCTCTTGCCTGTGACCATCCCATTCTCACAGTGCGAGAGTTATCTGACTAACTAGAACCCTGCAGAGAGAGGCTGACATGTCTCTGACAGTCGATGCTGCTGTCTGGGCATTGCCTGTGTCTGTGTGGGGAATGACCTTTCTACCATTTCACTTTCATTCTCATTCGACCCCATATGCCCCAGATTATATGCTATAAAATGCTTCACCACCTTGTCAGAATTTGGCAAGTTATTCATCCTTTTGCCTCATGCAACCATATAACCCACGCCTACTCAGGTCTCCAGTAATCTCCATCCCGATATACTTGGATTGATGTGGCAGATACTCTCCAGTCCTGAGAGAACAGAAATTTGCTCCAGACTCACGTAGCCTTGGGGAAGAGTACCAAGTGTTGCCAAGTGCATCATTGAATTGAGTTTAACCTTTCTCCTCCCATTTCAGCCCTGTGTTCAGTAACCAGGCGTTCCTCACTGGTCTCTCCAGAGCTGCTGTCTATCAAAGTGCTGCACGTGCCAGCATTGCCTGAACCGGGACTTCCCCTGCAGCGAGTGGTTAAGGGCTGGAGTTCATTGTCTGGGAGTGTGGTGGAGACACGTTCAGTTGAACATTTCCAAAGGGAATTGGATTATGATCTGAAAAGGAAGATTGTGCAGGGTTACGGGGAGAATTTGGGGGAATGACACTTAGTAAATTGCTCAGTCAGAGAGTCAGTGCAGAGAGCATGGGCCGAATGGTCTCCTTCTGCTCTGTAACAATTCTCTGATTCTACCTGAGAGAGATACCAATGGCCCTTTGTGGACACTGGCTAAATTACCTAACCCTGTTGACACTGCAACATCACCAGCTTCCAGTTAAAATCTCGATACATTTCCAACCATTATCTTCACAGAATTATTGCGGAGCACCACGAGGCGAAATGTGTCTGCACCGGCTCACCAAACTAGGATTAGGAATTTGTCTCATTCGACTGCCTTCTCCTCGTATCTTTGCACATTGTTTCATTCGATTGTTCATCGACTGCCCTCTGTGATGCCTCGATTCAGCCTGCCTCCAACACACTTCCAGGCTGTACATTCCAGATCCGTACCACTGGCATCGTGAAAAAGGTTTCTCTCTCATCATCTTCAACCCCACCACACACTCCATTCCTGAGCCACTGACCATCCCATGTCCCTCCCTGTGACTCAGGGTAAGTCATGATGTGACAAGCCCACGGATAACCTCACGATGCTCCACTTCTCCAGCTTCCACCCTAAACACGTTAAAGAAGCCATCCCCTACGGACAAGCCCTCCGTATACACAGGATCTGCTCGGATGAGGAGGATCACAACAGACACCTCCAGACGCTGAAAGATGCCCTCATAAGAACAGGATATGGCGCTCGACTCATTGATCAACAGTTCCAACGCGCCACAGTGAAAAACCGCACCGACCTCCTCAGAAGACAAACACGGGACACAGTGGACAGAGTACCCTTCGTCGTCCAGTACTTCCCCGGAGCGGAGAAGCTACGGCATCTCCTCCGGAGCCTTCAACATGTCATTGATGAAGACGAACATCTCGCCAAGGCCATCCCCACACCCCCACTTCTTGCCTTCAAACAACCACGCAACCTCAAACAGACCATTGTCCGCAGCAAACTACCCAGCCTTCAGGAGAACAGTGACCATGACACCACACAACCCTGCCACAGCAACCTCTGCAAGACGTGCCGGATCATCGACACAGATGCCATCATCTCACGTGAGAACACCATTCGCCAGGTACACGGTACATACTCTTGCAACTCGGCCAACGTTGTCTACCTGATACGCTGCAAGAAAGGATGTCCTGAGGCATGGTACATTGGGGAAACTATGCAGACGCTGCGACAACGGATGAATGAACACCGCTCGACAATCACCAGGCAAGACTGTTCTCTTCCTGTTGGGGAGCACTTCAGCGGTCACGGGCATTCGGCCTCTGATATTCGGGTAAGCGTTCTCCAAGGCGGCCTTCGCGACACACGACAGCGCAGAGTCGCTGAGCAGAAACTGATAGCCAAGTTCCGCACACACGAGGACGGCCTCAACCGGGATATTGGGTTCATGGCACACTATTTGTAACCCCCACAGAGTTTCACTGGCTGTCTTGTCTGGAGACAATACACATCTTTTTAGCCTGTCTTGATGCTCTCTCCACTCACATTGTTTTGTTTCTTAAAGACTTGATTAGTTGTAAGTATTCGCATTCCAACCATTATTCATGTAAATTGAGTTTGTGTCTTTATATGCTCTGTTTGTGAACAGAATTCCCACTCACCTGAAGAAGGGGCTTGCAGCTCCGAAAGCTTGTGTGGCTTTTGCTACCAAATAAACCTGTTGAACTTTAACCTGGTGTTGTTAAACTTCTTACTCAGGGTAAGGACATGGGAATCCTGTGCTCTTCCCTTTCACCATCATCCTTTTTGTCATTTAATCACTCCGGCACTTCCATTTTGTTCTTTCCTTGTCACCCGCCCATCCCCAGCTGCCTGTCACTTAAAACAATTTAATTCACTGCTACTTCCAAGTTTTAATTTTAGCTCATTGAATTGAAACTAAATCTGTTTCTCTCTTCACAGATACTGCCTGTCCTGCTGAGATTTTCCACATATTTTATTCATATTTCAGATTTACAGCATCAATATAATTTTGCCTTCTGTATGAACTGAAGTTGTGTTTCTTGAATGTCCCGCGCTGTACATTATTATTGTTAATGATCTTATTCTTAAAAACACTGGATTTACCCTGATTTCTGATATTTTTCTCTCTCTGATCTCCAGTCTCTACGGTAACGATCTCACTGATTCTTGTGCCAAGGACCTGGCCTCTGCTCTCAGTACAAACCGCTCACTGATAGATCTGGATCTGGGTTACAATAAACTGGGAGATTCCGGAGTGAAACTGCTGTCTGTGGCTCTGAGGAATCCGGACTGTAAAATACAGAAACTGCAGTAAGTAGCAGACTGTGAGAGATTGTGTTTATAATAACTGAATATTCAACAATATAATTTCACCACTGGTATTTGTATAAAAACACTGCCCATTACTATTGGCATCAGTTATGAATAAGGAAAACTGCTTTTCCTCTGACTCCTGTTGCTTCTCTCTCTGATCCCTGAGCAATGGGATGTCAGTCCCACAAATCCTTATGTTGAGGGTGTGGGGGAATAATGTTATGGTTCACCCTCTGAGGTCCTCTCCTCCTCCTCAGATGTGCACAGCTCTCCCAGGACACAGCATCCATTGATTAGTGAAAGGGGGAGAGTGAATAGATGACAGTAAATGGAGGACAGGACATGGTGGTGGAGTCTCACTGTTAGTAACAGATGTCAGTACAGTCGCGAGAGGTGAACTTAGTTCCAATGATCAAGATGCAGAATCAGTTTGGGGAGAGATACGAATTAACAAAATTTAAAAAGTCACTTGTGGGAATCATTTATAGGCTCCTAAAAAGTCACAATCTCCGACACAGTACACAGGAAAAATAATGGGGTCTCGTAAAAACATACTGCAATGATCATGGGTGATTTAAATCTTCTTATACAAAGAAGAACAAAGAACCATACAACAGGCCCTTCAGCCCACCAAGCCTCTGGTGACTCCTAGTCCTTATTCAGACCCAGTACTTACTGCCCACTTGCGGTTTCTATTCCTATGTTCATCTCCTGTTCATGTATCTATAAAGATGCATGTTGGACATTGGTAACGTGCCGACTTCCACCACCTACATTGGCAGTGCATTCAAGGCACCCACCACCCTCTGTGAAAACTTTCCCATAATTGTGTATACCTCCATCAGGTCATCACTCAGCCTCCCTTTTGTTTTGAAAACAATCGTGTTTATACAACCTCTCCTCATAACTTAACCCTCCTTGACCAGGCAACATTCAGGTAAACCTTCTTTGCACCCTCTCCAAGCATCCGCATCTTTCGAGTAGTGAACTGCAAGCAATATTCAAATGTGCCCAACTAAAGTTTCATACAGCTATAACATAACTTGCCAACTTTTATACTCGATGCCCTGGTCGATGAACACAAGCATGCTCTCTGCCTTCTTGACCACCTCATCCACCTGTGTTGCCACTTTCAGGGATCTGTAGACTTGTACACACAGATCCCTCTGTAGGTCAATGCTCCTATGGCTTCTTCCATTTACTGTATAAATCGCTCAGATTGTCAAAAGTTGAATAGAAGATTCGTTCACAGAATCTATTCAAGCGATTTCTCGGAGAAGCGCGTTCCAGTGCCAATCACACAACAAGCTGTTTTAGACATGGTGATGTGCAAATGTGTGGCGTTTCCAACAAAAATAGATTCCTTTCATTTGAAAAACAGCAACAGAAGTGTTCCAACTGTTGCTAATTCAAGGAGTGTATTAGATTAAGCGAAGATGTGGCACCGGGGTTGGCACTGCTGCCTCACAGCGTCAGATTCCCAGATTCATTCCAGCCTTGGACGACTGTCTGTGGAGTTTTCACGTTCTCCCCGTGTCTGTGTGGGTTTCCTCCGGCTGCTCCTGTTTCCTCCCACAGTCCAAAAACTGCAGGTTGGGTGGATTGGCCATGCTAAATTGCCCGTTAGTGTCCAAGATGTGTAGGTTAGGTGGATTAGCGGCGTAAATATGTGGGGTTACGGGAAGCTGGGCAACTGCAGATCTATTAGTCTGACATTGATGGTATGGAAATCCTATAATAATCTATAATAAAGGAAGTGATAACAGAACACTTCGAAATTAATGGCAGGATTAGACAGGGCCAACATGTATTTATGAAAGGCTGGCACGGTGACACAGTGGTTAACATTGTTGCGTCACAGCCAGGGGCCCGGGTTCAATTCCAGCCTTGGGTGACTGTGTGGAGTTTCTACATTCTCCCCGTGTCTGTGTGTGTTTCCTCTGGGTGCTCCGGTTTCCCCCCACACTCCAAAGAGATGCATGGTAGCTGGATTGGCCATGGTAAAATTGCCCTTAGTGTCCCAAGATGTGTAGGTTAGGTGGATTAGCCCTAGTAAATTTGTGATGTCACGGGGAGCGGACCTTGGTAAGATACTCCGTCAGAGTGTCTCGATGGGCCGAATGCTGGCCTCCTACACTAGGGATTCTATAATTGCATGATTCACACACAAGAGGTTATTGAAGAAAATTGGAGCACGTGGGATTGGGAGGAATATACCAGCATGGATTGAGAACTGATTAATGGACAGAAACAAGGAGTTGGAATAAATGGGTTATTTTCGGGTTGACAGCCTCTAACTAGTGGAGTACGGCAGGGATCAGTGTTTGGGTCTCAGCTATTCAGAATCTATATCAATGATATGGATGTGGGGATCAAATATAATATTTCCAAATTTGCGAATAATAGAAAACTAGGTGGAAATCTGAATTGTGAGGAGGATGCAAAGATGTTTCAAGGGGATGTGGAGAGGCTCAGGGAGCGGCCAAAGGATTGCCAGTTGGACGACAAGGTGGAAAAATGTGAGGTTAGCTAATTTTGTAGGAAAAACAGAAATTAAGACAACTCCAAGGATATTTTGATATCCTTGTTCATGAGGCACTGAAAGCTAAGATGAGAGCAGTTAAGATAACAAATGGTATGTTAGCCATTATTGTAAGAGGATTTGAGTTGAGGGAAAAGATGTCTTCCTGCAATTATATGCAGCCTTGCTGAGACCAACCTGGAGTATTGTGTACAGTTTTGGTCTCCTGACCGAAGCAAAGATGTACTTGGCCTGTAAAGAAGGTTCACTAAAATAGGTCCAGGGACAGATGGGTTGTCCTATGAGGAACAAAAATCCTTTATTCTCAGGCCTTTAGAAGAATGATAGCTGAACTTATTCAAACCTACACTATTTTACGGGGTTCAATCGGCCAGATGCAGAACGGATGTTTCCCCTTGCTGGAGGGTCTGAAACCTGGGACCCAGTCTGAGAATAAGGGGCAGTTATTTAGGCTGAGATGAGGGGGTATTTGTTTTCCATTAGAATGCTGGTGAATCAAGGAATGCAGGGATAATGCTGGAAATGGTGTTGAAGCAGAGGATCAGCCATGGTCACATTGAATGATGGAGTGGATTTGAAGGACAGAATGGATGACTCCTGCTCCTGTTTCTTAACGTTCTTATTGCAATAGGAATAGAAGGTAAGAGTAAGAAGGTTTTGCTGCAGTTTTACACGACCTTCATTAGATCACAACTGGAGTAATGTGTATAATGTTGAGCTCTTTACTTAAAAAAGGATAGAATTGTACTGGAACCAGTTCAGAGAAAGTTCACTCGGCTGATTCCTGGGATGGAGAGGTTTATTTTACGAGGGAAATGTGAGCAGATTGGAGCAATATCTATGAAAGTTCAGAAGATTAAAAGGTGATCACATTGAGGGGATGAGACAGGGTGGTTGCTGAGAGGCTGTTTCTTCTTGTAAGAGAGACCAGAACAAGGGGACAGATTTTAAAATGTAATTGTCAGTCCCTTAAGACTGAGATGAGGAGAAATTTATTTTTTAAATGGTGGCTGGTCAGTGGAATTCTCTTCCCTGGAGACTAGTGGCGGCAGAGTCATTGAATATATTCAAGGCTGAGTTCAGAATGATTTTGGATTGAGAAGCGAATCAAGGGGAAGCGACAGAGAAAAGAGTTGAGACTATAATTAGATCAGCCGTGATGGAGTATGCTCGAGGGGCTGAATGGCCTTCTGCTGCTCCTAGTTATTTTGTTCTTATCCCAATACGTCCTTCAGACTGCTCTCTCTGACCAGTGATGGATACACAAGCTCTATGTTTGTCTTCACCAGACGCTCTCCTGTGCCCATTCATTAGGCCACCCACTCAACCCATCTCACCAGCAGTAATTACCCACTCTGCCCCCAGGCCTTCCTGATCCAGCACTTCATCGTCCATTGGTGTAAGGATGGCAAGACCTGGATGTCTCCACTCTTCTTCACTCATTCCCTGATGATGTTTGCTCTCTTTCCAAACACATAAATTGTTACTCACTCATCAAACACATGCAGTAGCCCAGGGTTGTCCAACGTGTGGACCAAGGGGGGAATGTGACCCTCGAAGCCCCTCAATGCGGCCCCCGGAGCGAGTTTCCAGAATCTCAGTCACACAGTTCAGTTTGAATGGAAGAATCTGCATGGAGCTGCTCCTCCAATCACATCCCGTTTCTTTCCCATGTTTGCTGCTGATAGGTTTTTGAGCCAATCTGCAGCAAATGTGGGAGAGAAACAATTTGTGATTGATGAGGATTAAACTCTAATAATCATCTTTATTTATTACTCATTATTGTGCTCAGCAAGTTGTTTCCTTTCATATCTCAGTTTAGTTTTTAATTGAAATTTCTGCTGTGCCAAACTTTATCATTCTGAAATTTACTCATCGGCCCCTTGAGTGAGAAAAACATTGACGTGTGTTTGCCCAGTGTATATGTTGGTCAACCCTGCTCGAGCCTATGCTGGTGATAGTCTAACGGACATGTCTCTGACAGTCAATGCTGCTGCCTTTGCATTGTAAGAGTTTTAACAACACCAGGTTAAAGTCCAACAGGTTTATTTGGTAGCAAATACCATTAGCTTTCAGAGCGCTGCTCCTTCGTCAGATGGAATGGAAATCTGCTCTCAAACAGTGCACAGAGACACAAAATCAAGTTACAGAATACTGATTATTCTAAATCCCTACAGCCAACCAGGTCTTAAAGAGACAGATAATGTGAGAGAAGGGAGCATTAAGCACAGGTTACAGAGATGTGTATTGTCTCCAGACAGGACAGCCAGTGACATTTTGCAAATCCTTTGCATTGCCAGTGTCTGGGTGGAGATGTTCTTTCCACAATTTCCCTCTCATCCTTATTCACATATCAGGCTGTGCTGCACTCACCGTGACAGAACACAACAGGACATTGATCCTTTTCCACTCTGTAACCACGTGTCTGAAACCTGCTCACCTCCCAGCAATCTCCATCCAGACTGGCTTGTACCGATGGGATAATCTCCTCCCATCCTGTGGGAACAGGACCTCCCTCTGAGCCTGAGCAGCCGGGAGGAGCCCCTCCAGGGAGGCGGGGGGAGGGGGTATGGCAAGCCTTGCTCTGCTTTCTGACATTTCTGTCCTTCATTCAATAAGCAGAACTCCCTCGCTGCTCCCTCCAGAGCTGCTGTGTTTGAAAGTCCTGCTGGCTGCCTTTGGAAATGGTGCCAGCATTGCCTGAACCGGGACTGCCCCCTGCCCAGGCTGCCTGAGTCGGCACCTCCCCCTGCCTGCCAGCCGTTAATTGTCCCCCTCTGACAATATCACCTTCATAACTCTGCCTATCCTGCCCACACGGGCACACCACCCATTTCCAATCCCCATGTTGGCACTTCAGAGCTTCTGGTAAAATCACAGCATTATCTTCAACCTCACCACAAACTGCATTCCCAAACCACTGACCATCCCATGTCCCTCCCGAACCACTCCGAGTAAGGACATGAGGATCCTGTGATTGTGGTCCTGTCCCATCATCACTTTTATCATTTAATCTCTCCTGTAATTCCAGTTTGTCCTTTCTTTGTTTCTTCCCCAGCCACCCACCGCTGTCACTTCAAACCTGTCAATTCACTGCCTGTTCCCAGTTCCAATGGAAGCTCAAACTTTACCCCTGTTTCTCTCTTCACAAACACTTAGCTAACCTGCTGAGCATTTCCAGTTTATTTATATTTCATTTTCAGCATTGAGTATTTCCTCATTCTACAGAAATGCAGGTTGTGTTTTTGGAATGTCTGATACAATACATTATTATTGTTATTAACCGTATTATTTAAAACACTGGGGATTGAGCGTGATTTCTGTTATTCCTCTCTCTGGTCTCCAGTCTGTATAATAACGCTCTCACGGATTCTTGTGCTGAGGATCTCGCCTCCGCTCTCTGCACAAAACAGTCACTGAGGATTCTGAACTTGGTAACAAACTCCTTCACAGATCAATCTGTCCCTGCTCTCCGCCGCCTCATACTGACCTGCAGGAGTCTGGAGGAGATCGAGTGAGTGTTTGTGTTAATTTTCAGTGTGACAGTTAAAATATAAATGGATTTAAAATATAAATGTGCCTGAATCTTCCAAGCAGCAGCAATGGTAAGCAGATTGTCGGTATGTTTAAAAATTCTCCCAACCTGAAACTGCTGCATATTTAGAACATAGAACATAGAAAGCCACAGCACAAACAGGCCCTTCGGCCCACAAGTTGCGCTGATCATATCCCTACCTCTAGGCCTATCTATAGCCCTCAATCTCATTAAATCCCATGTACTCATCCAGAAGTCTCTTAAAAGACCCCAACGAGTTTGCCTCCACCACCACCGACGTCAGCCGATTCCACTCACCCACCACCCTCTGAGTGAAAAACTTACCCCTGACATCTCCTCTGTACCTACCCCCCAGCACCTTAAACCTGTGTCCTCTCGTAGCAACCATTTCAGCCCTTGGAAATAGCCTCTGAGAGTCTACCCTATCCAGACCTCTCAACATCTTGTAAACCTCTATCAGGTCACCTCTCATCCTTCGTCTCTCCAGGGAGAAGAGACCAAGCTCCCTCAACCTATCCTCATAAGGCATGCCCCCCAATCCAGGCAACATCCTTGTAAATCTCCTCTGCACCCTTTCAATGGCTTCAACATCTTTCCTGTAATGAGGTGACCAGAACTGCGCGCAGTACTCCAAGTGGGGTCTAACCAGGGTCCTATAAAGCTGCAGCATTATCTCCCGACTCCTAAACTCAATCCCTCGATTAATGAAGGCTAGTACGCTGCATAATGAAGATTTCTCCCAGGATCTTCGGCACTGCGACCCTGGGAGCTCCATCAGAGCAGACAAGAGTCGGGGAAGAGAGAGCACACACCCTATTTACAGCACAGTGACCCTGGGGAGCTCCATCAGAGTAGAGTCGGGAAGAGAGCACACACCCTATTTACAGCACAGTGACCCCGGGGAGCTCCATCAGAGTAGAGTTGGGGAAGAGAGAACACACACTATTTACAGCACAGTGACCCCGGGGAGCTCCATCAGAGTAGAGTTGGGAAGAGAGAACACACCCTATTTACAGCACAGTGGCCCCGGGGAGCTCCAGCAGAGCAGAGTGGAGTCAGGGTAGAGAGAACACACACCCTACTTACAGCATAGTGACCCCGGGGAGCTCCATACGTGTTAGTTGATTGGGGGAGTGAATGGGTTGGTGTGTCGCTGGATGAATCGTCAGGGAGCTGGGGAGAGGTTCAAGGATTAGTTCTGGGTGTGGGAGGATTGGACGAGTTGCATTGTGTTGGGTTGGAGGGTTAATCGGGAGTTTAGATAGTGGCTGGGAGTTGGTCATGTTGTTAAGGTCTAAACAGATGTAGTTGTGTGGTGGGGGGTTGGTTACTAGCTTTGAAGAGAGTAGTGGGGTGGGGTTGGTTCTGGAGTAATCAGTTTAAGTCAGAAGCTTAGTCAAGAATGTATTCGAGGCAGCTATAAATAGCACTTGGGGCGAACGGGATCAAAGCTTACGGGGAGAAAGCAGGATTAGGCTGTTGAGTTCGACGATCTGCCATGATGATGATGAATGGCGGAGCAGGTTCGAAGGGCGAAATGGCCTCCTCCTGCTCATATCTTCTATGTTTCTATGTCAGGTGAGGAGAGGTTGGGTCAGGGTGTGTTCAAATTAGGAGGGTTAGTCCGATTAGTTTAAGGGCTCATGGGAGGTCGCCAGGTTGGAGGGGAGGGAGGGATGGGTTGGGGGGAGTGGGTCTAGTCAGATTGTGGGAGGTGTAATATGGGGATCAGTGGGAAGTGATTGGGGGACTCGGTTGTGCTATTCAGGTATTAGCCCAGGTGGTGAGCTGTCTAACATTACCTGAGTAACTATCCAGGTAAACTTTGTGGATCTGTCCCAAGTATCTGACTCTAACTGCAGCAGGGGAGTTCCCCAATAGTAGTTAATACCTCTGGGACAATTCCCAGGTAGATCAGTGCGTCAGGACATCCACAGGATGCTCATCTTTGGATGTGTGTCTGGTCTCTGGCGATCCAGAGACCAGAAGATTTGTCCCATTAACTCCAGTCTCCTGTTATTTACCCTGTTGTTCAATCTGTTTATTTCCTGTTTCATCTTTAATCTGTTCCAGGCTGTTCAATAATCAGTTCAGTCCAAATGGGAAGAGACATCTGGAGTCGCTGCAGGGATCCAGACGGGGACTGAGAGTGACAGTGTGAACATTTCAATCTATAAACATTGCTGCTCCACCGGTTACAGTGAAATCCTGAATTGTGAAGATCTTCGACAGCTCCTTCCAAACCCTTCATTCCTGCCCCTCTCCCTCCCTAATCCATCAGCCCCTCCAGCCTGGCAGTGATTTCCCTGCTTACCTGGTTTCCCAGCTGGAAAACTGTTGTAGTTTTAGTCTCCACATTGAAGGAAAGATTGCTGCAAACCATTGTTTAAGCAGCAATGTGTTGTCAGTGTTCTCAGCAACAGAGTCTTCAACCTCCTTTCAAAATGGAGCAGCAGAGATAATTCTCCAGAGAGAGAACAGTGTGTGTGTGATTCTGACAGTACCCAGCAGAGGGCAGATTGGTCAATCTTGTCAGAGTTTCCTCTCTGTCTCTGTGAATGAATTAAAGGCTCCACCAGCCTCTCCTCAAAGCCTCTTTCACTATCTGGTGATTAAAGTGACACAATGCCACCATCTGCTGGCGGCTCCCAGCTACTGCAGGTGCTGCTCTCTGTGAGCCTCAGACAAGTTCAGTAAGTCCCATGTCTGCATCTGGGAACCGGTTACTGCAGTGTGAACATTGAACAATATTGACAGGGATTGGAGTTTGCAGCAGGAACCCCGGCTGGTGAATTAACCCTTTTATCACCAGTCACTGTACATGAACTCTGTTCCCTCATTCCCTATGGGAGATATTGTCTGGAGATTGTAGTTGGGGATGATCTCAGACTGTAATGTGTACATTTGGTGCAGTTATCAGACACTAATCCCATTCAGAATGGGAGTGGGTAAACTCTGCTGCACTCTAATTCCTGTGTCAGACATTGTCAGTGTTTAATCTTCCACAGTGGATCTTGCTAACGGTTCTTTTAATGTTTCCAAGATAATTGTCTCAATCTCACAGACTGATTCTCTGAAAATTGGAAACACAAACATTTTGAGACACAATTACAACCTTTAATCACATTTTGTCCGTGTTCAAACAAAATAATTTCCAAACAAACTATTCCCCTTTTACAGCTCTTGCTTTCCAATTCCACAGGTTTCGGTGATACAGAGAGCAGCTCCATTGGAATCCAAATGCTCTCATTCCACTCTCGCCCCCCGTTTACCCTGCCAATTATCAACCTCAACAAAAGTTCCCACATATTTATCTGGGAAAGTTTCAGTGTTGACACTGGTGAAGCAGGGTTTCCATTCCTTAACCCACAACAAACACACAAACACGGTAAATGTTACTTCAATTATGTCTGGAACTGTTAAAATCCCGAATGCACAAGTTGATCAAAGTGATTCCAATCCAAAGGAATGTGTTTCTGATTTATAATCTCAATCACACAGAGGCACTGACATTCCCACACAAAAACACACAATCATAAGCACAATCTCACACACACGCTCACAGAGAGAGACACACAGAGAGGCACAATCATGGAAACCGACACACAGACATACAGACACACAATCATACACATACACACATCTGTGCATCCTACACACATCCCTCCAGACGCACACACAGACAAACTGACACCCCCACACTCATTCACACACTGACAAACTCACACACATGCTCACGGGCACAGATACACACACAAACACACGCATACAAACCCAGACACTTCCACACTCTTACCCACGTACTGACACACAGAGAGAAACACAGAATCTCTCTTAAATACACACCCATACACCCACAGAAACACACATCACAAACCCATGCATTACAGCGGTGAATGAATTCTCAGCACCCCATAACCAAATGATTTAAGTTGGACAAAAGTGATAACATTTCCTCTGAAACCGACATCCCGAGAACGAAAGCAACAAAGGAACACTGGCGCAGCATTGCACAGGATCAGAGCCTCGGAAATGCAGTTTCCTCTTTCCTTGTTCCTTACATCTCACTGAGCAGATGCAGAGCGAGAGCATAGAAAGCTGGAATTCACAATTTCACTCTGTTCCTGCACACTCACCTCAGCCTTATTTAATTTCTGAATGTATGATATATTTTGGATTATCCCAAGGGTCTCAGGACAGATAGATGCATGATGTCAGATATTACCATTATTTATAAAACTGTTTATTTTACCATAACAGATATTACCTGGTGTTTGTCAGATTGTTGCTTTTCATCCATCTACAGTTGCAGATGCCGGCGCTGAAAAGTGGGTAGATATTCTACACCATTAAAAGCTTCACATTGAATCGGGGAAATTCTTCAAAGACTATGAATTAATCACTTTCAAATTAGTGTCATTTCTTCAGAACCAACTATTCATATAATCTATTATTGCAATTTAAACTAACTTTATTGTGTTGTCTGGTCTGTGCTAGTTTTAACTGAATACTGCTCAGTATGTGACATGATCTGTGTTATTGAGTCTTGGAAGAGAAAGGGTTAATGTTGCTGCTCTGTAATTGTAATGGATATTCCTAATTTTATCATCTGTATAACTGTAGTTATTTGCAATTAAATGCTTATTGGTTAATTAGTTAAATGCTAATTGTGAATCATGGGAATGCTGAAACTAATACGTACACAAGCTAATAAAGAGCGGGGGACAAGTGTAAATACTATAGCTAACAGTGAGCGTGAAACTGAAAAGACCATAAGATACAGGAGCAGAATTCAGCTATTCTGCTCATCGAGCCGACTCCACTATTTAATCGCGGCTGATAAGTTTCCAAACCCATTCTCCCACCTTTCCCCCATAACATTTGATCCCTTACCAATCAAGAACATGACTATCTCTGTCTTAAATACACTCAATGAGAGAGAGTGAGCAGAAAGAGTGAGGGGGAGAGTAGGTGAAGAGCGAGTGAGGGGGAGTGTGGGTGAGGAGAGTGGAGAATGTGTGAGGGGAGAGTGCAATGGGAGATAGTGTGGGGGAGAGGGAGTGAGGGGGCAATAGGTGAAGACGAGTGAGGGACAGAGAAGGAAAGAGAGTGATGGGGAGAGTGAGAGGAGAGAGTGTAAGGGGACAGGGTGAGGGCTGAGAGCATGATGGGGAGACAGTGTCGGGGAGAGAGCGAGCTGGAGTGAGGAGGCGAGAGTGAGGGAAGAAAGTGAGGGGGTGAGAGGCTGAGGGAGAAGAGAATGAGAGGTAGGGAGAGGGGGAGAGAGTGAGCGTGAGAGGGAAGAGATTTAGGGGACGAGTGAGATGCAGAGATTGAACGGGAGTTACCGTGAGGGGTAGAGAGGGTGAGGGGAGGAGTGATTGTGAGGGGGAGAATGTGAGGTCGATAGGGTAGAGATAGTGAGGGGGAGAGTAGGTGAAGAGCGAGTGAGGGGGAGAGTGAAGGGAGAAATAGGGAGGGGAGAGAGTGAGGGGAGAACGTGTTGGAAGATCAATTAAGTGAAGAGAGGTGGGGAGACGAGGTGAGGAATGAGCGAGGGAGAGAGTATGGGGAGAGGGACTGATGGGGAGAGAGTGAGAGGAGATAGAGTAAGGGGGGGAGAATAAGTCAAGAGTGAGTGAGGGGGAGAGGGAGAGAAAGTGAGGGGAAGAGAGTGAGGAGAGTGTAAGTGACGGTAAGAGCGTGAGCGGGAGAGAGGCTGAGGGGATGGAGTGTCTGAGGTGGGATAGTGTGATAGCAGACTGAGGGGGAAGACAGTGAGGGGAGAGAATGGGGGAGTGAGTGAAGGCGAACAGGGGGGAGAGGATGAGGGGAGAGTGAGGGGGACTAAGACGGAAAGTAAAGGGGAGAGTGTGAGGGCAGAGACTGAGGGGGAAGAGAGTGAAGGGGAAGGGATTGAGGAGGATAGAGTGAGGGCGAAGAAAGTGATGTGGAGAGAGGCTGAAGGGAGAGAATGAGGGGAGACTGGAGGGGTGAGGGGGAGGGACTAAGCAGGAAGAAAGTAAGGAGGAGAGAGGTTGTGCGGAGATAGGGGAGAGAGTGAGGGGGAAATTGGGGGGGAGGGAGTGTGAGAAAAAATTGAGGGGGAGGAAAGTGAGGGAGAAAGTGGGGGGAGGGAGTGAGGGGGCAAAAGGCTGAGGGGGGAGATAATGAGGGGAAAGGGTGAGGGGAAGAGAGTGAAGGTGAACCGAGTGAGTGGGAGACAGTATGAGAGAGTGAGGGCAAAGATTTAGGGGAATAGAGTGCGGTGAAGAGATTGAACAGGAGTTATTGTGAGGGGAGGGGGAGTGAGGGAGAGAGAGTCAGAGGAGGGAGAGAGTAAGGGGAGAGGGACTGACGGGGAGAGAGAGGAGATAGAGTGAGGGGGGGAATAAGTGAAGAGCGAGGGGGAGAGAGTGAGTGAGGGTAGAGAGCAAAGGGAGATGGAGTGAGGGGAGAGAGAGTGATGAGCGAGTGAGGGGACAGTGGAGGGAGAGTGAGGGGAACAGAATGACGGGGAGATAGATTGAAGACAGAGTGAGGGTGAGATAGATTGAGGGGAGAGAGGCTGAGGGGATGGAAAGTAAAGGAGAGTGTCTGAGGCGGGATAGTGTGATGGGAAAGACAGTGAACGGGAGAGAATGAGGGAAAGTGTGAGGGGGAAAGTGTGAGGGGAGAGAGACTAAGTAAAGGGGAGAGTGAGTCAGGAGAGCATGGGGGGAGGGGGCGAGAGGGGGGAGGGGGCGAGAGGGGGGAGGGGTGGGGGGGGAAGAGTGTGAAGGGGAGAGAGTGGGAGGGAGAAAGGTGTGGGTTTTGTTTTCCACTCACTTTCCTGCAGTCCTTCCCCGCTGCTCCATCCATTTGTTTTGATGTTGCATCTTGTATAAATGTCAGAGAAAATACCAATGTGATTTGTTGTTTTAATGGTGGGGGGAGGCTGGAAGGGGCAGGGTATGGGGATCACTGGCTCCCTTTTCCCCCTCACTCCTTCCAGTCGTGTCTGGGACAGTTTTGGGGCTGGGGAGGATTGTCCTCATTCACTGTGGGAGGGGGGAGAAAACTGTTCTCTGTCCCCGAGGTTTAATGCAGCCTCTTTGACTAGGCCTCAATTCAAGGCCTAATCTCAGAGGGCCCTCAGAATGTCCTTTTGTATTTGCTTCATCCCCGAACACTGCCAGTGCTGAAGTGGGAGAACTCGATGGTTAAAAACAAAATAATCCATTTAATTCAGGATGTGATTGTGGGTTTTCCTGCTCTCTCTCTCTCTCTGTCTCCCATCATTCTCCTTTGATTGTGAGTTATCAGGGAGAGAAATGGGAAATGGAGGGTAACAGTGAGGGGCGGGGGGATGGGGGGGGGGGGGAAACAGGAGGGTAAGAGAGCAGTTGCTTGTGGGATCTTGCTTTGTGTATTTTCCCTGCAGCCTATCCTGCTGGGAGACCGTGGTTCCGCTCCCCAAATTCAGTGTACTGACAACTGACTGATTGCTTCCATCTCCCACCACTGTCCCCAGCCTCATTTCTCAATGTGAATCAGTGATCAACACAAACAGTGGTCACAGGGTGACATGATTTAAAATGGTCAGACAGAAACCTTTCAGGGAGCATTTCAATCCAGATTCATCGTCAGAGCGAGAGAGAGATTATCCAGAGCAGGCGAGAGAGAGATTATCCAGAGCAGGCGAGAGAGAGAGAGGAGGGTGATGGGTACGTACAGAGATGGGGGAGATAAACAGGCAGAGAGAGAGAGAACAGAGGTAGGTCATCAAGTGCAGGAGAGAGAGAGAGAGAGGTGGATAGGGACAGAGATGGTGGAGGTAAAAGAGAGAGGGAATCAGAGAGAGAGAAACAGAGAGGAGTGACTGTGCTCGAAGTGGAAGGTTCCCTGTTCATGTCAAATGTACAAACAGCACCAAACCTGGAGTGATGTCCCCTTATTGTAACTGGGGAGGGGTGGAAGTAAGAGGGGCGGAGTGAGGGAGAGGTGAGGTCCCTCATTGCCCACTGACTTCACCTCAATCCTCACTTCAATATCACATTGTATCTGGCCATGTTCAGACTGTGTGTGTGTGTGTGGGATCTTGCTGTGCACTCATGCTCTGTGCCTCCTCCCTGCCCCATATTCCTCACACGATCAGTGTCCACATTTTAAACATAAAAGATTGAGGGAAAGGAGGGTGGGATATCGAGAGGAACAGGGTGATACAGAGCTGTAGAGAGGATGTTTGATCGAGTTCTCACAGGGGCTTGGAATGAAAAAGGCTGCGATTGGGACCCGGTTTAATTGGCCAATTGGACAGTGCCTGTGCTTTACACTCAGTAATGTCACGGTGCTGTGTGAGAGCTCAGGGCAGCGCTTCAATCTACTTTTACTGAGTTTCTCTTTATAACATTCTCAGTCTGCCTCTCTCACTGCGAAGCACTCGGGAGCGAGAGGGAGCTGAAATTCACATTCCTGAGCCTGGGGGAAAGGCGTGTTCTCAATCCAAGAGTCCTACTTGCGTTTTCAGACAGGGCACTGGGATTTGTGGATGGAAAGGATTGTTGTGTTTCACTGGGCCTCAATTCAAGGCCTGTGTGACTAGGCCTCAATTCAAGGCCTGTGTGACTAAGCCTCAATTCAAGGCCTGTGTGAGTAGGCCTCAATTCAAGGCCTGTGTGAGTAGGCCTCAATTCAAGGCCTGTGTGAGTAGGCCTCAATTCAAGGCCTGTGTGAGTAGGCCTCAATTCAAGGCCTGTGTGAGTAGGCCTCAATTCAAGGCCTGTGTGAATAGGCCTCAGTTCAAGGCCTGTGTGAGTAGGCCTCAATTCAAAGGCCTGTGTGACTGGGCCTCAATTCAAGGCCTGTGTGAGTAGGCCTGAATTCAAGGCCTGTGTGAGTAGGCCTGAATTCAAGGCCTGTGTGAGTAGGCCTCAATTCAAGGTCTGTGTGACTGGGCCTCAATTCAAGGCCTGTGTGAGTAGGCCTCAATTCAAGGCCTGTGTGAGTAGGCCTCAATTCAAGGCCTGTGTGACTGGGCCTCAATTCAAGGCCTGTGTGGTTCGGCCCCAATTCAAGGCCTGTGTGAGTAGGCCTCAATTCAAGGCCTGTGTGACTGGGCCTCAATTCAAGGCCTGTGTGGTTCGGCCTCAATTCAAGGCCTAATCTCAGGGGCACCTTTGCATTTCTTTAATTCCCGAACAGGGTTGAAGTGGCTGAATTCAATGGTTCAATAAAATGGGCAGCAGCCACTTCAGGGTGGGATTGTGGATTTTCCTGCTCCCGCCTCCCACTGTTCTCTTCTCATTCTGAGCTTTAAAACATGATGCACAGCGTACATCATTATTTTAAACGGTCAGACAGAAACTTATCAGAGAGAGCACTTCATCCAGATTCACGCTGAGATAGAGAAACAGCAGAGATCAGGACAGATTATCCAGAGCAGAAGAGAGAGAGGGGTGCAGAGATTGTGTTTCGATTAGGTCTAGATCTGGGGGGAGAGTGAAAGAGACAGAGCGAGGGGGGGGGGTGGTGGATTGACAGGGATTGGAGTTTGCAGCAGGAACCCCGGCTGGTGAATTAACCCTTTTATCACCAGTCACTGTACATGAACTCTGTTCCCTCATTCCCTATGGGAGATATTGTCTGGAGATTGTAGTTGGG
Organism: Mustelus asterias; assembly: GCF_964213995.1. Taxonomy (NCBI): domain Eukaryota; kingdom Metazoa; phylum Chordata; class Chondrichthyes; order Carcharhiniformes; family Triakidae; genus Mustelus; species Mustelus asterias. The sequence goes on from NW_027590159.1 coordinate 921,353, forward strand.
GATGATCTCAGACTGTAATGTGTACATTTGGTGCAGTTATCAGACACTAATCCCATTCAGAATGGGAGTGGGTAAACTCTGCTGCACTCTGTAATTCCTGTTTCCAAGATAACACACCTGCACCTATTTCCAGACACACAGGCCCAAACTGACACCCACACACTCACAAACACACACACACATACTCACAGGCACAGAGAAACACACTCTCACAAACACACACACCCAGACACTTGCACATTCTTACCCATGTACTGATACACAGAGAGACTTACAGAGAGAGAAACACAGAATCTCTCTTAAATACACACAACACGCAGCCATACACCCACAGAAACACACATCACAAACTACAAGCAACAAACTCATGCACGACAGCGGTTAATGACTTCTCAGCGCCCTGTAACCAAATTAAATTTAAGTTGGACAAAAGTGATAGCATTTCCTCTGAAACAGACATCCCGAGAACGAAAGCAACACAGGAACACTGGCGCACCATTGCACATAATCGGAGCTTTGGAAATGCAGTTTCCTCTTTCCTTGTTTCTCATATCCCACTGAGCAGATGCAGAGCGAGAGCATAGAAAGGTAGAATTCACAATTGCAGTCTGTCCCTCCACACTCACCTCAGCTTTATTTAATTTCTGAATGTATGATTTATTTTGGATTATCCCAAAGATCTCAGGACAGATGCATGATGTCAGATATTACCATTATTTATCAAACTGTTTATTTTACCATGACAGATATTACCTGGTGTTTGTCAGATTGTTGCTTTTCATCCATCTACAGTTGCAGATGCCGGCGCTGAAAAGTGGGTAGATATTCTATACCATTAAAAGCTTCACATTGAATCGGGGAAATTCTTCAAAGACTATGAATTGATCACTTTCAAATTCGTATCATTTCTTCAGAACAAACTATTCATATCATCTATTATGTCAATTTAAACTAACTTTATTGTGTTGTCTGGTCTGTGCTAGTTTGAACTGAATACTGCTCAGTTGGAATGCTGAAACTAAAGCATACACTGAAGCTAATAAAGAGCGGGGGACTAGTGTAAATACTGTAGCTAACAGTGAGCGTGAAACTAATAAGACCATATGATATAGGAGCCGAATTTAAGGTATTCTGCTCATTGAGTCTAGTCCGCCATTTAATCATGGCCGATAAGTTTCTCAACCCCATTCTCCCGTCTTTTCCCCATAACATTTGATCCCCTTACCAATCAAGAACATATCTATCTCTGTCTTAAATACACTCAATGAACTGGCCATGCACAGCCTTCTATGGCAATGAATTGCACAGATTCACGAACCTCTGGCTGAAGAAAGTCTTCCTCATCTTGGTGCAAAAGGGTCGTCCTTTTATTCTGAGGCTGTGCCCTCGGATCCGAGTCTCTCCTACAAATGGAAGCATCTTCCTCACGTCCACTCTATCCAGGCCTTTCAGTATTCTGTAAGTTTCAATGAGGACCCGCTCATCTTTCTAAACTCCGAGAACAGACCCAGAGTCCTCAAACGCTCCTCCAACGTCCAGCTTTTCATTCCCGGGATCATTCTTGTGAACCTCTTCTGGACTTTCTCCAGGGCCAGCACATTCTTTAATACAGGTCCAAATTTGCTCACAATACTCCAAAGCTAGTCTGACCAGAGCCTTATAAAGCTTCAGCAGTACATCCCTGGTTTTGGTGGCACAAATTATTTTAATTTCTAAATGTGGCAAAGACCTTGAAGTTAACAAATAAAACTCAGCTGATAAAGTCATTTATTACATGTCAATGTCCCAGATTGGTCTGTCATGGTTGACCGAACAACAGGAGATTCAGATGCAGCTTCCAGTCGCTTTCTCATCTGCTGGGATTTTAATTGATGATTTATCTTTGGATTTGATTTATTACTGTCACATGTATTAACATAGAGTGTAAAGTATTGTTTCTTGCACGCAAGACAGGGAGAGCATAACATTCATAGAGAAGGAAAGGAGAGAATGCAAAATGTAGTGTTACAGTGATAGCTCGGGTGTAGCAATGCACGAGGGTGTACTAATGCAAGATAGGTCCATTCAAAAGTCTGATGGCAGCTGGGAAGAAGCTGTTCTTGAGTCGGTTGGAACGCGACCTCAGACGTAGAGCAGGAGCCATAAAAAAAATGAGACAACCAGAAAGAATGCTTTCTATGGTGCATTTGTAAAAGTTGCTGAGAGTCGTAGTGGGCATGCCAAATGTCCTTTGTCTGTGATCGCCTTGGACAAATATTAAATTGGAGAGATGATAATGTTTGAATTGTAATATCTAACGGTGTAAAGTATCTGGGAGCTGAGTGGATTTGATAAAGGCTGGAATACAGACTGGGGGAATGAGCGGGAAGATGCTGTGCTGAATGAATGGTTCTTGTTGTAGGAGAGGGATGGATGGAGAGAGGGAAGGAGGGTGAGATGGATGCAGGGAGGGTGAGGTGGATAGAGGGAGGGTGAGATGGATGCAGGGAGGGTGAGATGGATGCAGGGAGGGTGAGATGGATGCAGGGAGGGTGAAATGGATGCAGGGAGGGTGAGATGGATGCAGGGAGGGTGAGATGGATGCAGGGAGGGTGAGATAGATGGATGGAGAATTTGAGAAGCTGCAGTTTACATTTGAAGAGGTTCCCAGTGCCTCTGAGCAGCTGAACTGGGGAAGCCTTTTGGGCAGAGACCGTGCTGTTGCTGTTTCCCTCCCTGGTCACCAGGGGTCGCTGTTACCCTCCCGGCTGCTGCTGCTGCCGCTCCTCCCAGTGTCACCTCCTGCCGTAACCGGCCGAGCCGCTGCTCGTTGGCGGAACATCCGGGGCCTGTGGAGGGGCGGGACCGCCGCCATGTTGACCCGACGTCACGGCGAGCCCCTCCCTCGCCGCCGTTTATTTTTAAATAAAAAGGAAGAAGTGAGTGTTCAGCAATGGGGAAAGTGCGAGAAATTCCCAGCCGGAAACCCCGCCAGGAACCCAATCAACATTAAATCAAATCCGTATTTATGGCCAGAGGCCGGGGCGGGACCGCGCATGCGCGATGTGTTCTCCCAGACTGCACCGCGCGGGACAGATTTTTAAACGCACAATTTTTAAAAATGCGACGATCCCGAATCGAGCAGGAACCGAAATTCTGCCGGGAGCGGATTAGGAACAAAAACCATCAATATTTAGTCATAATTAACATCTACCTACCGGTGCGCATGTGCGGGAGGGGAACTCTCCCAGAGGGCCGTGCGCGGGACGCCGCCGCCGCATTGAAGCCGTCTCCCCTGGCAACCGCAAGATGGCCGCCTTCCGTCTCCCCTGGCAACCGCAAGATGGCCGCCGGCGATGAGGGCTGGTGGCGCAGCCACAAACCGGGAATGGAAGTCGGGCCCCCGGCGCAGAAAGAGGCCATTCAGCCCATCAGAGCGGCAGCAGCTTGGGGTTGCAGATGGTTTTTTGTGCGGCAATTCTGTGGCGCGAAGGTTACTTGCCGCATGTCAGACCAAAACTCACGGTAAAGGAGGTCTTGCTGCATCTGGACAGCTTCAGTGTGTGAGGAGTTGTGAATGATGCTGAACATCCCCTCCTCTGACCTTATGATGGGAGGGTGGCCATTGGAGTTGCAGTTGAAGGTGATTGGGGCCATTGGAGTTGCAGTTGAAGGTGATTGGGGTGAACACACCAGAGGAACTCCTGTAGTGATGTTGTGGGAAGCCTATCACTGCCCTGAGACTCACTGCTCTGGACATCCCCGGCTCATCTCAGCAATGGGGAAAGTGAGAGAGATTCCCAGCCCCAAACCCCCGCGAGGAACACAATCAAAATTCAATCAAATCCATATTTATATCCAGAGGCCGGGAGAGGAAAAGGAATAAAAAACATCAACATTGACAACAGATTCACATCTTCCCACCGGTGCGCATGTGCGGGAGGGGGATTCTCCCAGAGGGCCGCGCGCGGGACGCCGCCGCATTGAAGCCGTCTCCTCTGGTAACGCAAGATGGCGGCGGGCCGTCTCCCCTGGCAACCGCAAGATGGCCGCCGGCGGTGAGTGCTGGTGGCGCAGCCGCAAACCGGGAATGGAAGCCGGGCCCCCGGCGCAGAAAGAGGCCATTCAGCCCATCAGAGCGGCAGCAGCTTGGGGAATGGAAACTAGCCGCCCATTGTAACCGCAGCTTCCAGTCAGGCAGCCCCCAGCCCCCTGTTTCCAGCCGGCAGCATTTCAGCTCCAGATGCGGCTGCTGATGGAGTGAAGCCCAGGGCTTTGTGTCTGAAGCTCCAGTTTAGGCAGCGAATTGCAGACAGGCAGCAGCCTCTGAGTGAAAAGCTTCTTCCTAATGTCCCCTCTAATGCTGCCAGCAATCCCCTTCAATCTGTGGCAGCCCCCCCACTGCCCCCCCCCCCCCCCCCCCGGGTAAGTCACCTCTCTCTGCTCGGGTGAGCTGCCCTTTCCTCTCCACCCTGTCTAGGGTCGGGATGGCGACCTCCTCGTGAACCTGCTCCTGGGCCTGGCGAAACGCGCCATTTACCGGTCCAGGCTGCGGGCGATCGAGGGGGCCGTCCATCCTGACTGTCTTCCCCTCTACCGCGGCTACGTTCGTGGCCAGGTGTCCCTGGAGAGGGAGCATGCGGTGTCCACGGGCGAGGTTGACGCTTTCCGCGCCCGCTGGGCACCGCAGGGGTTGGGGTGCATTATTGACCCTAATAACCACATTTTAATTTGATGTTTTTAAGTTTCCTTTGCATTTTGATTTCTGTTCGGGCTGTTCCCCCTCCTTTTTGGGGAGCTGCCCCTTTTACTTTGTCCTGATTTAATTTGAGTTTGTTTACTTGGTTTGACCTAAAAAGAGGTCTCCACCCTGTCTAGGGTCGGGATGGCGACCTCCTCGTGAACCTGCTCCTGGGCCTGGCGAAACGCGCCATTTACCAGTCCAGGCTGCGGGCGATCGAGGGGGCCGTCCATCCTGACTGTCTTCCCCTCTACCGCGGCTACGTTCGTGGCCAGGTGTCCCTGGAGAGGGAGCATGCGGTGTCCACGGGCGAGGTTGACGCTTTCCGCGCCCGCTGGGCACCGCAGGGGTTGGGGTGCATTATTGACCCTAATAATCACATTTTAATTTGATGTTTTTAAGTTTCCTTTGTATTTTGACTTCTGTTCGGGCTGTTCCCCCTCCTTTTTGGGGAGCTGCCCCTTTTACTTTGTCCTGATTTAATCTGAGTTTGTTTACTTGGTTTGGTTTGACCTAAAAAGAGGTCTCCACCCTGTCTCCCACCCTCACCATTCTGGACACCTCAGTTCACTCACCCCTCAGCCTCCTGTGTTCCCAGCAACACAACCCTGGCCAATCCAATCTTTCCCCATCGCCGCCATTCCCCAGCCCCGGGCAACACTTTTATAAATCCAAATGGTGATCCAATCCCATTAAACTGTCCATTTAACATTGCCCCATCGCCAACTGTGAACAACCAACACAGACACAAACCAGAGGCAGAGACGCTGCAAATGTCGCAATCTTTATTTACAAAACAATGGAACATTTATTGACATGTTCAGGTCAATCTCAGTGATGGTCGGTGATCAGGTCCACATTAAAACAATGGCTCAGTCCAAGGTTAAACATCATTGGAACAAAGTTGAAGTTTATTCTGAAATTGGACATTGCCGGTGACTCCCAATATGATGGAGAGATCCAAACTCACACCACACCCTGATGTGGCAAAGGGGACACCAGGCTGAGCTACAGAGTTGGATGTAAAGTACAGCGGCGTGTGTTTGATTCTGGTGATGCACACACTCCGAGCTGGTATTGAATAATTCTGAGGCAGAGAGACAGCAGATTGAGGCCATATGACACATTGGGCCTTTAAATCTCCCATAACAATCCCCCCCTCTCTCTCTAATACGATCTCCCTGTGTGTGTGAATAGAGGGATCTTAGAGTGAGTGTCCACTGATTCCTGAGGGTAACAGGACAGCTCGATAAGGTGGTTTCGACCGGCAGATGGAATACTTTCCTTTACTGGCTGATGTATAGACTACCAGAGCAGGGCAGGTTCTGCTTGAGCTATACAAAACACTATTTAGATCACAGTTAGGATTGAGTGTACAGCTGTGGTCACCACTGGTGAGGGTCCAGAGAGAATTATCCCCGTGTCTGTGTGGGTTTACTCCGGGTGCTCTGGTTTCCTCCCACAGTCCAAAGATGTGCAGGTTAGGTTGACTCACCATGGTAAATTGCCCCTTAGTGTCAGAGGGATTAGCAGGGTAAATATGTGGGGTTACAGGAATAGGGCCAGGGTGGGATTGTTGTCGGTGCAGGCACAATGGGCCGAATGGCCTCCTTCAGCACTGTAGGGTTTCTAAATTTGCAGAGGAAGTTATCAATTGTGGCACAGATTTCAAAAGCAGGGAAGTCATTTCAGGGAAGTTATTTCCATTTCTTCAGTTTTATCAACATTAACTTTGTAACCTGAGTAATAGCCAAACTGTATAATATTCTTTTTTTAGAAAGAATATAGATGTTGTAGGATCTGATAAATATAGCAGGATGTCATCAGAATATGTCAATTTGTGCTCTTCTTCTCCAGCTGGAACACCTTTTATGTCCTGACTGTCTCTCACCATTTGTGCTCAGGATTCTATGCATATAGTGAACAGAAGGGGGGACAGAGGACAATCCTGTCTTGTCCTCCTCTTGAGTCCAAAGACTTCAGAAATGTGACCATTCTCTCTGACAGAGGCCTGTGGATTTGAATAAAGGATCTGGACCCATCTTACAAAGTTGGGTCCAAAACCCAGGCCGTCTGAAGTCTGAAATAGGTACACCCATGATTCCTGGTCAAAGGCCTTTTCAGTGTCGAAAGATAAGACCATGGTCTCAACCCCACGACCTTGGGCATGAGTCATGATGTTAAGGAGCTTGTGGAGATTGTCCCCAGAGTAAGGCCCTGTTCTACTAGTTTGGTCTGGGTTTATGATCTCAGTTATTATCCTACAGATAATATAGATATTATTATCCATATAGATAACATAGTACAGATATTAGATATTGAAAATTGAGTACAGCAACACAAAAAGCAGCACTCATCAGCTTTTGATGGACTTCCTCACAATGGCCTTTGAGTTGTTCTGAAGCAAACTATCAAGAGCTCTACGCACCGCTGTGAGGGAGGCCATCAAAAGCTGACGAGTGCTGCTTATTGTGTGGCTGTACTCAATTTTCAATTTAATTCAATCCATTTTAATTTATTTTTCTTCCTTTTGGAACAGTGAATGAGATGACGCAACCTCTTAAACACACCATCACTCAGCCCAGTAATGTCAGGGGTGAGGGATCTCTTGCTGCATTGAGTTGTTGATAGTGTTGAGATTGTTGAAGGGTCCAGTGCCTGGAGCTGGGAGCGAACGCAAACTCCCCGTCCATTCAAAGTGGCCACTGCAGCCGCTTGGGGACATCATTGCAGGCCGCCGTGTGATTGGCTGCTAGCTGCTTTGTGATGTCACCTGGAGACAGGTCATCACCCCTGGTCACGGCCAATCAGTTTGGGGGTCACTGTGGGAGGTTGGGTTTCAGTGCTGGTCTGATGCCAGCTACAGAGGATGCTGCCATGTAAGGCATGGCACACATCAGTTAGAATACGGATCTTATTCAGTATGGACATTGCACAGAGAAACTGTCAAAATGTTAGGTTAGAAAGGAGGTCACTGCGTTCACAAAACTGCCTCTGACCCTCAGGTGACACTGCTGTGTGGATCCCAGAACCCAGTCAGGGAACTGACTCACTGCCTCACAAAGAGAAGGGATTGTGACTGTCGGTGACAGCAGCCCGAGCGAAGCAGCAGATTCTGGAGAAATCTGAGCACAACCACTGTTGGTTTGAGGTTAGTTATTGGTTTGAGTAAAAACAATTCAACTCATTCTGACTACAGCCAGGGAAGAGATCCAGACACGACACATCAGGAAAAACATTAAACTGCTTTTCTAGCCACAGTCTCTGAAGCCTCAGGACACGACAAGAAGAATCCGTCCATTCTGGTGACAAACCAAGGAGCAGACGAATCTCTCCCTGAACCTCAACCCACACAGGAACTGACTGTTCATCGATTGAAGAAACGACCAGAAACCAACTTCATCCTTTCAAGGGGATCCCAACAAACACCTTCTACCCCGGCTGTCAAAACCCCTTCACTGATCCTTCACTAAAGGAGATCTCTCATCAGGACTGCAACTTCGATCATCAGATTACATCAGAGAAGTGGTGTATGAACATTTCCTTTTTTACTCCTGTAACCTTTCTAGAGTGAGTTAGTGAGTGAATGTGAGACTGTGGAGTAGCATCAGTTTCTTGGTTATTTAGCTTTTTGTTTTTTTTTAACTGTTTCTGGGGAAGCTGGGGAAGCAGTATTAGAATGACTGTGCAACTATTAAGGCGTTAAGTAAACTGTTCCTTGTTTTAAATATACTGACCTAAATCGTTGTCTTTTTATTGTTTATAATTAGATGCAAACATAATAGTTGGGCCTGGGACACGACCCTGAGGAACTCCTGCAGTGATGTCTTGGAGCTGAGATGACTGAGCCCCACAACCACAACCATCTTCCCATGTGTCAGGTATGACTCCAACCAGTACAGAGTCCCTTTAAGAAGCGCTGTCTGTGATCTTTCCCCATCATTCTGTAACTCTCACCAGAAATTAGTTTACAACAAGATTCTGAACTTTTACTTCAATCCTAAACCCAAATCTATCCAATACAGCACGGTGATAGTGATAGCACTCACTGTGAAGATGGGACTTTATCTTCACAAGGAGTGTGCAATGGTCACTCCTACCACTGCTGTCATGGAGAGATGTATTTGTGGCAGGCAGGTTGGTGAGGAAGAGCTCTTGTATGTTTTCCCTCTTGTTGTTTCCTTCACTTGCCACAGACACTCTGTGTCCTTTAGCGCTCGGCCAGCCCAATCTGTGCATGTGTGTGTGAGAGAGAAGAGGAGGCTGTTTGTGTGTGAGAGAGAGAAAGAGGAGGCTGTGTGTGTGTGAGAGAGAAAGAGGAGGCTGTGTGTGTGTGAGAGAGAGAAAGAGGAGGCTGTGTGTGTGTGTGAGAGAGAAAGAGGATGCTATGTGTGTGTGAGAGAGCTGGTATGTTTGTGCGTGTGAGAGAGAGGTGAGGCACTGGAGTCAGTGTGTGTGAAATAGAGAAATTGTCAGAGTGTGTGTGTCTGTGAGATAGAGTGGAGTCAGTGTGAATGTCTGTGTGTGTGAGAGAGACAAGAGTTGCAATGTGTGTGAGTGAGAGTGTGAATGTGTGTGAGATAGAGGAGAGCTGGTATCTTTATGTGTGTGTGTGTGGGAGAGAGGAGTGAGATTGGGATCAGTTTGTGAGCATACATGTGTGAAAGAAACACTGTGTGTGTGTGGAATAGAGAGGTGAGCTCATGTATGTGTCAGAATGAGGGATGCGAGTGAGAGGGATTCAGTGTGTATGGCTGTGTGTGTGTGTGGAATGAAGAAAGAGGTGTGTCTGTGTGAGAGATAGATGACAGAGTGAGTGTGGGGGGGCCAGTCCGTGCTGTGCGCCGGGTTGGGTAGGGACACTGGGGATCAGCTTGTTAGTGTGTGTCTGTTTGTGTGTGAGCAAGGAGGAGAGTCTTTCTTTATATCACACACACACCCCTATACACAGAATCTCTCCCCCTCTCTCACTCACACCCATCATTCTGACTCACACATGGAAGCACTCAACTCTCTATCACACACACACAAACACACACACACACACTTTGTTTCTCTCACACATGTACGCTCACACACTGATTCCAATCACTCTCTCACACACAAACACACAGAGATATCAGCTCTACTCTGCCTCTCTCACACACACACACACTCTCCTTTCACACTCTCCCTCACAAAAATTACAACTCTTGTGTCTCTCTCACACACACACATTCACAGTTTGTGTGTGTGAGAGAGAGAGAAAGAGGAGAGTGTGGTGTGTGAGGGATAGTATGGAGCGGTGTGTCTGTGAGTGAGAGAGAGGAGTCTGTGTGTGAGCCTGTATGTGTGAGCCTGTGTGTGTGTGTGTGAGAGAGAGAGAGAGGAATGTGTGTCTGTGAGATAACGTTTCAATGTTTGTTGTGTGTGTAAAATGTAAGACAGGGAAACGAGTTAGTGTGTGTGTGTGTTTGTGTGTAAGAAAGATGTATATGTCTGTGTGACAGAGATAGACAGGTGTGTGTATATCTATGTGTGTGTGTGAGAGAGAGGAGTGAGTCAGTGAGAGGAGGAGTATGTTTGTGCATGTCTATGAGATAGTGTGTCTGTGTGAGAGAGACACAGGATAGGAATGTGTGGGTGTCTGTGTTGGAGGGATTACAGAGTGTATGTGTGTGTGTGAGACAGAGTGAGTGTGAGAAAGAGGAGTGTATGTGTGTGAGTGTGTGTGTGTGTGAGAAAGAGTAGCGTGTCAATTTTTGGCATGTGTGTGTAAATGTAAGATAGGGAGGGAAGTGTGTGTGTGTGCCTGTGTCTGCGCATGCGTGCATATTTCTGTGAGAGAGAAAGAGGAGGGTGTGTGTGTGAGAGAGCTGGTATGTTTGCATCAGAGAGAGAGATTTGAGGGACTGGAGTCAGTGTGAGAGAGAGTGTGTGTCTGAGAGAGAGTGTGCGAGTGAGAGAGAGTGTGAGTGAGTGTGAGTTTGTCTGAGAGATTGTGTGGGAGAGAGAGAGAGTGTGTGTGCATCAGTGTGTGCGTGAGAGTGTGTGCGTGAGAGTGTGTGCGTGAGAGTGTGTGAGAGAGAGAGCATGTGAGAGAGAGAGATCGTGTGTGAGGGAAAGCCTGTGTGTGAGAGAGAGAGAGCGTTTGTGAGAGAGAGCGTGTGTGAGAGAGAGTGTGTGTGAGGGAGAGCATGTGTGAGAGACAGCATGTGTGTGTGAGAGAGATCTGTGTGCATATGACGGAGTGTGTGTGTGCATGTCTGACAATGTGTCCGTGTGAGATAGAGTGTGATAGAGAGTGTGTGCGTGTGTGAGAGAGTGTGTGCGTGTGAGAGAGAGTGTGCGTGTGAGAGTGTGCATGTATGAGAGAGAGAGTGTGCGTGTGAGAGAGAGAGTGTGCGTGTGAGAGAGAGAGTGTGCGTGTGAGAGAGTGTGCGTGTGAGAGAGAGAGTGTGCGTGTGAGAGAGTGTGTGTGTGAGAGAGTGTGTGTGTGTGAGAGTGTGTGTGTGTGAGAGTGTGTGTGTGTGAGAGTGTGTGTGTGTGAGAGTGTGTGTGTGTGAGAGTGTGTGTGTGTGAGAGTGTGTGTGTGTGAGAGTGTGTGTGTGTGAGAGTGTGTGTGTGAGAGAGTGTGTGCGTGTGAGAGAGAGAGTGTGTGCGTGTGAGAGAGAGAGTGTGTGCGTGTGAGAGAGAGAGAGTGTGAGTGTGTGTGTGAGAGAGAGTGTGTGCGTGAGAGAGAGAGTGTGCGTGAGAGAGAGAGTGCGTGTGAGAGAGAGTGTGTGTGAGAGCATGAGTTTGTTTGAAAGAATGTGTGGGAGAGAGTGAGTGTGTGCGTGTGACAGTGTGGGTGTGAGAGAGTGTGTGCGTGTGAGAGTTTGTGTATGTGTGAGAGTGTGTGTGTGTGAGGGAGTCAGTGTGTGTGAGTTAAAAAAAGTTTGTGAGGGAGAGCGTGTGTGAGGGTGAGCATGTGTGAGAGAGAGCGTGTGTGAGAGAGAGAGCGTGTGTGTGAGAGAGATGTGTGTGCATGCCTGACAGTGTGTCCATTTGTGAGAGAGTGTGTGCGTGTGTGAGTGTGTGCGTGAGTGTGTACATGAGAGAATGTGTGCATGAGAGCATGTGTGCGTGAGTGTTTGCGAGAGAGTGTGTGCAAGAGTGTGTGCGAGAGAGAGTGTGTGCGAGAGAGAGTGTGTGCGAGAGAGAGTGTGTGCGAGAGAGAGTGTGCGAGAGAGAGTGTGTGCGAGAGAGAGTGTGTGCGAGAGAGAGTGTGTGCGAGAGAGAGTGTGTGCGAGAGAGAGTGTGTGCGAGAGAGAGTGTGTGCGAGAGAGAGTGTGTGCGAGAGAGAGTGTGTGCGAGAGAGAGTGTTTGTGCGTGTGAGAGAGAGTGTGTGCGTGTGAAAGAGAGTGTGTGCGTGTGAAAGAGAGTGTGCATTTGAGAGAGAGAGTCTGTGAGAGTGTGAGTTTGTCTGAAAGAGTGTGTGGGAGAGCGTGTGTGGGTGTGCATGTGACAGTGTGGGCGTAAGAGAGTGTGTGTGAGAGAGTGTGTGTGTGTGAGAGAGTGTGTGTGTGTGAGAGAGTGTGTGTGTGTGAGAGAGTGTGTGTGTGTGAGAGAGTGTGTGTGTGAGAGAGTGTGTGTGTGTGAGGGAGAGTGTGTGTCAGGGAGAATGTGTGAGAGAGCGTGTGTGTGTGTGAGAGAGAGAGTGTGTGTGTGAGAGTGTGTGTGTTTGTGAGGGAGCGTGTGTGTGAGGGAGAGTGTGTGTGAGGGAGAGTGTGTGTGAGGGAGTGTGTGTGTGATAGAGTGTGTGTGTGTGATAGAGTGTGTGTGTGTGATAGAGAGTGTGTGTGTGATAGAGTGTGTGTGTGATAGAGTGTGTGTGTGAGAGAGTGTGTGTGTGAGAGAGAGTGTGTGTGAGAGAGTGTGTGTGAGAGAGAGTGTGTGTGAGAGAGAGCGTGTGTGTGAGAGAGATGGGTGTGCTTGTGACAGGGTGTGTGCATGTCTGAGTGTGTCCATGTGTGCGTGAGAGAGTGTGCGGGTGAGAGAGTGTGCGCGTGAGTGTGTGTGCGCGAGAGAGTGTGCGAGAGAGCATGTGTGTGAGAGAGAGCACATGTGTGAGAGTGCATGAGCGTATGTGGGCGTGAGAGAGTGTGTGTAAGAGAGAATGTGTGAGAGTGTGTGGGAGAGCGCGTGTGTATGTGTGTGTGAGAGAGTTTGTGTGTGAGGGAGAGTGTGTGTTAGAAAGAGGAGTGTGTGTGCGTGTGTGTGTATGTAAGAGAGCGAAGTATGTTTGTGTGTGTATCTCTTTATATGTGGAAATGTCAGAGTGTGTTTGTGTGTGTTTACATGTGAGGAAGTTGGAGGTGTTTGTGAGTGAGTGATAATGTTTTGGATAACTCTCACTCTGAGGGTTCACATCCACCCTCATTGCCACACACCAACACACACTCACACCCGCTGATATTGGGAGTGAGACGGACAGACACACACTCTCCCCCGAATGGTCATCATTATTTATTACTCATGTTTTACCATTATTAATTCATTGCTTCAAAATTGTTTGTTCATTGCCCAGCAAGATGTTTCTGTTTATATCTGAGCTTTATTTTTGAACTCCTGTTTAATGTTGTGCCAATCTTTTTCTTTCCAATCTCTGTTCATCGGCCCCTTGAGTGAAAATAACTGAACCTGGCTCTACACAAGAAGGTTGGAGCAGCCGGTAACCACTGGTCCAGAGGAGGAGATTGCAGGTCTCTCACCTTCCTTTCTCAGACGGGCTGGAACAGAGATAATGAAGGCACAGAAACATACGCTGACCATCCACCAGAGGAGCTGCTAGATCTTGGCTGGCTCTTTGCTGACAGAGTTTATGAGAAGAAAGTTGTTGCAGAAACAAGTGATCCGCTGGAAGAGGAGCTCCTGGTTCTTTGTCTCCACTGTCAACGCAGACGCAATCTCTCTGGTCTTGAGGAGTTTGCTCCAATTGCTGAAGGAGTCATGAGAAAGATCACAGGCCAGATGGCAGCAGTGGTCCGAAGCTGCTGTCCCGCTCCACCAAGGTGTTTGTGCCCCAGGAAAAGGACAAGTGAAGGCAAATGTCCACAACTGGCGGCAAGAGAGCAAGAGCACTGTTGGAGATTGAAGACTCGGGGGACAGTGACCCCCGGGGGGTGGTGGAGGGGGTGGAGGGGAGAGGAGCTGGACACAAACTACAAAATACAGGAGGGAGAGGAGTGACATTCATATTAGCTGTGATTTTCATTTACAATTAGCTTGATTATGCTGTCTGGTCTGCGCTCGTTTTAAGTTAAATCTGTTCCACATGTGACGTGTTTTATATGCTCTTGAGTGTTGTAAATAAAAGGTTAATCCTGCTGCTCAGTAATTGGTGCGAATATTCCTCATTTTACAACCTGTATAACTGTATTTATTCACAATTAAGTGCTGTTAAAGCCAGTTAATAATCGGATTCATGTGTGTTTTCTCGTGAAGTTTTATTAAATCAGTCTATATTTCAACAATTGCCGACCTAAATTCTCAATGGAATTTCACAATTCACTCCCTTTCATTTGAGTTGTTAGATTCACTCAACCTGTGATGTGAGACATGCAACTACGCCTGGGAGTTCACTCCCTCCCGCTGCAGCTTGACACACATGTTCATCGTTATGGTGGGGAATGCGGAATAGTCTGTATTTTGTCGAGTGTTAGCCGAGGTTCATGACACCAGACGGCAGTTTCATGGTCACGTTACACAACGTAGGTTCCGGAATAATGACCATGAAATCGCCGTCTCGTGTCAAAAGCAAACTATTTGGTCCATTGTTGTAATAATGACCACTTCCATCGAGGAGGACAAGGGCAGCACAGACATGGGAACCCCAGCACCTGCAAGTTCCCCTCCAAGCCACTCATCGTCCTGACTTGGAAATCAATGGCCCTTCCTTCGCAATTTCTGAGTGAAAATCAGTGACCCAGGAAGGCAGCACAACACCTCCCTGGCAAGTGCAACATACATGGGAAATAAATACTGGGCAATTCTGGAATTGCTTCCCTAACGACATTAATCCCACAACACAGACTGCAGCGGTTCAAGAAGGCGGCTCACTGCCACCTTTTAAAGTGCAACTAGGGATGGGCAATAAATTCTGGCCAGCCAGCGACGCCCATGTCCCACCAATGATTCAAAAAGAAACAGACTGAACATTTTATGAATTGAATTTAAATTTCACTATTTGCGGAGGTTTAATTTGAGCCTCCATCCCGGCAGATTTCTCGATTATGAGTCTATTGGTATTGGACCTACTCCACCATATCATGCAGATATACATCATTAATATAACTACATTCAGATTGAAAAATAGATCTGAACAATTCTCCCAACAAATTGTGCGATCGCACAACATGTTTATACTGAGTCACCGAAATAGCGCACATCTCATTCCATCAAGTCAGCAAATGTGGAATATATCTTCATATTCACTGACAGTTAAACTTGCAGTGGTTGCACTGGGAACAAACTCAGACAAATAACACGCTGCACTTAGCACTGCACTTGCTCAATGATAGAGTTACCGGCAGAATTTTGTTCTGTAGCTGCGTTGGAACAGCGATTAGGAGATAATTTGATGGTGTCTTATGACATACATATTATGTGGTCAACTTACATTGGCGGGTATAGGCGAAGAACAAGTTCAAACTGTATCCAATTTTGTGTTATAACTTGTTAGGAATTGATCAATGTGACAGTGCAGAGGGAATTTTAGCTCTGTATTTAAACCATTCCTCTCCCTGCACCATTAGTGCTTCTAGGTGCAGGAAAAATAGGGTTGTTGTAGTGGGAGACTTCAATTTCCCTGGTATAGACTGGAAATCGCTGAGGGCAGGGACTCTGGATGGGGAGGAATTTGTAAAATGTGTACAGGAGGGTTCGTTGGAACAATATATAGACAGCCCGACTAGAGAGGGGGCTATACTGGACCTGGTACTGGGGAATGAGCCCGGTCAGGTCTTCAAAGTTTTGGTAGGGGAACATGTGGCAAATAGTGACCACAATTCTGTTAGCTTTAGGATAGTGATGGAAAAGGATGAGTGGTGTCCCAAGGGTAAGGTGTTGGATTGGTGGAAGGCTAACTTTAGTGGGATCAGGCAGAAATTGGCAGCTGTTGATTGGGAGAGGCTGTTTGAGGGTAAATCCACATCTGGTATGTGGCAGTCTTTTAAGGAACAGTTGTTAGGGCTACAGGACAAGCATGTGCCTGTAAAAAAGAAGGATAGGAAGGGTAGGATTAGAGAACCGTGGATAACCAGGGAAATTGAGGGACTGGTCAAAAAGAAAAGAGAGGTGTATGTTAAGTCCAAGCAGCTAAAAACGGAGGGAGCTCTGGAGGAGTACAAAGAAAGTAGGAAAGTACTCAAACGGGGAATTAGAAGAGCAAAAAGGGGTCACGAAATGTTCTTGGCAGACAGGATTAAGGAGAATCCCAAGGCATTTTATTCATACGTTCGGAACAACAGGGTTGTTAGGGAAAAAATCGGACCTCTCAGGGACAAAAGTGGGGACTTATGCTTGGAGCCCAAAGAAGTAGTGGAGATCCTAAATGAATACTTTGTGTCGGTATTCACAAAGGAGAGGGATGTGTTGACTGGGAGTGTCTCGGAGGGGAGTGTTGAACCGTTGGAGAAAATCTCCATTACAAAGGAGGAAGTGTTAGGTTTGTTAGAGAATATAAAGACTGACAAATCCCCAGGGCCTGATGGAATCTATCCAAGGCTGCTCAGGGAGACGAGAGGTGAAATCGTTGGGCCTCTGACGCAAATCTTTGTCTCGTCACTGGACGCAGGTGAGGTCCCAGAGGATTGAAGGATAGCTAATATGGTCCCGTTATTTAAGAAGGGTAGGAAGGATAACCCGGATAATTATAGGCCGGTGAGCTTGAGGTCCGTGGTGGGGAAGTTGTTGGAGAAGATTCTTAGAGATAGGATGTATGCGCATTTAGAAAGGAATAAACTCATTAACGATAGTCAGCATGGTTTTGTGAGAGGGAGGTCATGCCTCACTAACCTGGTGGTGTTTTTTGAAGAAGTGACCAGAATGGTTGACGAAGGAAGGGCCGTGGATGTTGTCTATATGGACTTTAGTAAAGCGTTTGACAAAGTCCCTCATGGTAGGCTAGTGAAAAAGGTTGGATCTCATGGGATAAAGGGGGAGGTGGCTAGATGGGTGGAGAACTGGCTTGGTCATAGAAGACAGAGGGTGGTAGTGGAAGGGTCTTTTTCCAGCTGGAGGCCTGTGACTAGTGGTGTTCCGCAGGGCTCTCTATTGGGACCTCTGTTGTTTGTGATTTATATAAATGATCTGGAAGAAGGAGTAACTGGGGTGATCAGTAAGTTTGCGGACGACACAAAATTGGCAGGACTTGCAGATAGTGAGGAACATTGTCAGAGGCTACAGAAGGATATAGATAGGCTGGAAATTTGGGCAAAGAAATGGCAGATGGAGTTCAATCCTGATAAATGCGAAGTGATGCATTTTGGTGGGAATAATGTAGGGAGGAGCTAGACGATAAATGGAAGAACCATAAAGGGTGTAGAGACGCAGAGGGACCTGGGTGTGCAAGTCCACAGATCTTTGAAGGTGACGTCACAGGTGGAGAAGGTGGTGAAGAAGGCATATGGCATGCTTGCCTTTACAGGACGGGGCATAGAGTATAAAAGTTGGGGTCTGATGTTGCAGATGTATAGAACGTTGGTTCGGCCGCATTTGGAATACTGCGTCCAGTTCTGGTCGCCACACTACCAGAAGGACGTGGAGGCTTTGGAGAGAGTACAGAGGTTTACCAGGATGTTGCCTGGTATGGAGGGGCTTAGTTATGAGGAGAGATTGGGGAAACTGGGGTTGTTCTCCTTGGAAAGACGGAGGATGAGGGGAGACTTAATAGAGGTGTATAAAATTATGAAAGGCATAGATAGGGTGAACGGTGGGAAGCTTTTCCCCGGGTCGGTGGTGACGTTCACGAGGGGTCATAGGTTCAAGGTGAAGGGGGGGAGGTTTAACACACATATCAGAAGGACATATTTTACACAGAGGGTCGTGGGGGCCTGGAATGTGTTGCCGGGCAAGGTGGTGGAGACGGACACACTGGGAACGTTTAAGACTTATCTAGACAGCTATATGAATGGAGTGGGAATGGAGGGATACAAAAGAGTGGTCTAGTTTGGACCAGGGAGCGGCGCGGGCTAATTGTTCTTTGTTTCTCGTTTCAAGGCTTCATTCTATGATCATCTTGCTGGTGCCAGTGCAGAGCGAGACTGCGGTTAGTTGGGAACCTGTCTCGGGGGCAAGGAATTCAGATGGTGTTCGTAAAGCAGAAGTGGAAATGAATAGGGTTGGGAAGCATTTTCTGATCAGGGCCAGTGTGATCTCCTGGACTCGTTTCGATCGCCTCAGGGGGTCGGAGAGGAATTTCCCAGATTTTTTTTTCCCCATATTGGCCCTGGGGTTTTCACTCTGGGTTTTCGCCTCTCCCTGGAGATCACATGGTCTGGAATGGGGGGGTGGGGGTGAGTCAATAAGTTGTGATGAACAAAGCATTGTAGCTGTGAGGGACAGCTCGGTGGATAGGATATTAGGATGTAGATAGGCTGGAAAATTGGGCGGGGATCCTGGATTCAGGATTCAATCCTGGACCGGGGAGCGGCGTGGGCTTGGAGGGCCGAAGGGCCTGTTCCTGTGCTGTATTGTTCTTTGTTCTTTGTTGCAGGCACGATCGCGCAGTTTCTCAGAGCCGCTGAGTAGTGTTGGTTCGGTGGCTGTACTTGCCACGACGTTCCCACGTGGTCGGTGGGGTAAGTTTCTCGGCTTCTGGAGGCCGTTTCCATCGTGTCAGCCAATTCCACCGTTTTAGTTAGGTCTAGGTTGCCTTGCTCTAGCAGCCGCAGGCAAATGTAGGATGAGCTGATTCCCGCCACGAACGCATCTCGGATCAAATCGTTAGTATACTGGGCCACCGACACAGGCTTGCAATTGCAGGCTCTGGCTAGCTGCTGAAGTTCGCACAGGTACTGCCCCGTCATTTCACCGGGCTGCCGCCGTCGAGTGGCTCGAAGGTGTCGAGCATGAATCTCGTTTGGCGGTTTGTTGTACAGTTTCCGAAGTAGTTCGATGGCCGCTTTGTAGTCAGGGGCATCGCGGATTGATGAGTATACAGTGTCGCTTACCCTTGCGTGGAGGACCCGCAGTCGATCGGCGCCGCTTTGAATGGCTGTTGAGGCCTCGACATAATCTTGGAAACACTTGAGCCAATGATTGAACGTGTTCAACGCACCCGCCGCACGTGGATCTAACGTCAGTCGATCAGGTTTCAACAGTTGCTCCATGGTTCTTTTTTTTTCTTGTTAACCAAATTTGTTACTAATAAAATTGATGCGTGATTAAATCACTCGGGATGCTGTACGTACCCGGGAAATAAAGGCTTTTATTAGTAACAAGAATGGAGCATACTATATAACAATACAATCCCAGACTAAAGGGTCACCCGGCAGTGCAGTGACCTTTATACTGCTACAGGTAGGCGGAGCCAACTGGAGTGTACCACAAAACAATACCAACAGGTAGAACACCCCAACCCTAACCCCAACAGTGTCAACAGTAGTATATACACGAGATACCCATAGTGCTAACCACCTATGGTTCAGTACCCATAGTGGTAACCATCTATGGTTCACCACACGCAGCCAGGCCTGTGACATTGAATCTGAAAGGACACAGTGAACCTAGAAAGGCCTGTGACACTGGATCTCAAATAACAGTTCGAACCCAGCCAGTCCTGTGACATTGAATATGAAAGGAGAGGGTGGATCCAGCCGGGCCTGTGACACTGAATCGCAAATAACAGTTCAAACACATCCAGGCCTGTTTCACTGAATCTCAAAAGGACAGAGTGAACACAGCCAGGCCTGTGACACATAATTTCAAAGGACACAGTGAACACAGCCAGGCCTGTGACTCTGAATCTCAAAGGACAGAGTCAATCAGCCAGGCCTGTGACACATAATTTCAAAGGACACAGTGAACCCAGCCAGGTCTGTGACACTGAATCTCAATGGGCAGAGTGAACCAGCCAGGCATTTGACACTGAATCTCAAGGGACACGCTGAATCAAACCAGGACTGTGACACTGAATCTGAAAGGACAGAGTGAACTCAGCCAGGCCGATAACACTCAAACTGAAAGGGCAGAGAGAACCCAGCCAGGCCCGTGACACTGAATCTCAAATAACAGTTTGAAAACCGCTAGGCCTGTGACACTGAATTTCAAAGGACAGAGTGACCCCGGCCAGGCCTGTGACACTGAATCTCAAAGGAATGAGTGAACCCTGCCAGGCCTGAGACCTCAAATCTCAAATAACAGTTCGAACACAGCCAGGCCTGTGACACTGAATCTCAAATGACAGAGTGAACCCAGTGACACCTGAGACATTGAATCTCAAGGGACAGAGTGAATCTAGCCAGGCCTATGGCACTCAATCTCAAATAGCAGTGGGAACACAGCCGGGCCTGTGACACTGAAGCTCAAAGGACAGATTAAACCCGGACAGGCCTGTGACACTGAATCTCAAAGGACACAGTGTATCCAGCCTGGTCTGTGACACTGAATCTAAGGAACAGAGTGAATCTAGCCAGGCCTATGGCACTCAATCTCAACTAGCAGTTCAAACACAGCCAGGCCTGTGACACTGAATCTCAAAGGACACAGTGTATTCAGCCAGCTCCCTACATAAGCTTCCCTCTTCCTTTTCACAAGACATTCCACCTCTTTCATGATCCATGGTTCCCTCACTCGGCCATTTCCTCCCTGCCTGACAGGGACATACCTATCAAGGACACCCAGTATTTGTTCCTTGAAAAAGTTCCACTTTTCATTAGTGCCTTTCCCTGACAGTTTCTGTTCCCAACTTATGCCCCCTAATTCTTGCCTAATCGCATCATAATTATCTCTCCCCCAATTGTAAACCTTGCTCTGCCGTACGGCCCTATCCCTCTCCATTGCAATAACAAAAGACACCGAATTGTGGTCAGTATCTCCAAAGTGCTCTCCCACAACCAAATCTAACACTTGGCCCGATTAATTTCCCAGTACCAAATCCAATGTGGCCTCACCTCTTGTCGGCCTATCCACATATTGTGTCAGGAAACCCTCCTGCACACACTGCACAAAAACTGCTCCATCCAAACTATTTGACCGACCAAGGTTCCAATCAATATTTGGAAAGTTAAAGTCCCCCATGACAACTACCCTGTGACCCCCACACATATCCATAATCTGCTTTGCAATTTCTTCCTCCACATCTCTATTACTATTTGGGGGCCTATAGTAAACTCCTAACAACGTGACCGCTCCTTTCCTATTTCTAACTTCAGCCCATATTACCTCAGTGTGCAGATCCCCCTCGAAATGCCTTTCCGCAGCCGTTAAACAATCCTTGATTCACAGTGCCGCTCCTCCACCTCTTTTACCAGCTTCCCTACACTTACTGAAACATCTATACCCCGGAACGTCCAACAACCATTCCTGTCCTTGTTCTACCCACGTCCCCGTAATGGCCATAACATCGTAGTCCCAAGTACCAATCCACGCTCCAAGTTCATCTACTTTGTTCTGGATGCTCCTTGCATTGAAGTAGACACACTTCAACCCACCTTCCTGTCTACCGATACCCACCCTTGACCTTGATACCTTCCCCACTACCTCACCACCCTCAACACTGACTTCTGGACTACAACTCCTTTTCCCACTCCCCTGACAAATTAGTTTAAACCCCCCTGAAGAGCTGTAGCAAATTTCCCTCCCAGGATATTGGTGCCCCTCTGGTTCAGGTGCACCCCGTCCTGTTTGTACAGGTCCCACCTTCCCCAGAATGTGTTCCAATTATTCACGTATCTGAAACCCTCCCTCCTCCACCATCCCTGCAACCACCTGTTTAACTGCACTCTCTCCCTGTTCCTCAACTCACTATCACATGGCACCGGTAACATACCAGAGTTGACCACATGATTTGTCTTGGCTCTCAGCTTCCAGCCCAGCTCCCGAAATTCCTGTTCTAAATCCCCGTCCCTTCTCTTACCTATGTCGTTGGTACCAATGTGTACCACGACTTGTGACTGTTTCCCCTCCCCCTTAAGAATCCGGAAGACACGGTCCGAGACGTCACAGACCCTGGCATCCGGTAGGCAACATACCATCCTCGAGTCTCTTTTGCTGCCACAGAACCTCCTATCTATCCCTCTAACTAACGAGTCCCCAATAACTATTGCCCTCCCGTTCTTCCCCTTACCCTCCCAAGCCACAGAGACGGACACAGTGCTGGAGATCCTCTCACTGCGGCTCACCACTGGTATGTCGTCCCCCTCAACCGTATCCAAAGCGGAATACTTGTTGCTAAGGGGAACGACCACAGGGGATCCCTGCAGTGACTGCTTCCTCGCAGCCCCTCTCACGGTCACCCATCTATTTTCATTCCTCAGAGTAACTGTATCCCTAAAGCTTCTGTCTCTGGCCACCTCTGCGTCCCTCATGATCCTAAGTTCATCGAACTCCAGCTCCAGTTCCCTAACACGGTTTTGGAGGAGCTGCAGATGGGTGCACTTCCCACAGGTGTAATCAGCAGGGACACTGACGTCGTCCCTCACCTCAAACATACTGCAAGAGGAACATAGCACTGCCTGCACACCCATCCCCTCTAGATACCTTGCCAGTACCAGGTAGAAACAGCAAAAATGAGTTAAACTCACCCCTGCCTCGCCCTTTCCCCCGAAACCCTGTGAGCCAAAGCCCTCACAGCTTTCACTCAGCTTCCCACTCACTCCCCTGCCCGCTCCCGACGTTGCCCGCTGTATAGAGTGACTTTTATACTAAAAGACACAATCTGCCAGAATCCCCTGCCGCCTACTCCCACTTCCTCAGAGTTTAAACCCTTGAAAAAAGCCCGCGAAAAAACGGATTAAATAAATCAATAAATAAATCACAGCACTTTACTCACCCTCAGTACTCCTGCTGAGAATCTCTCCCTCTGTCCTGCACCACT
This sequence comes from Mustelus asterias, assembly GCF_964213995.1. Taxonomy (NCBI): domain Eukaryota; kingdom Metazoa; phylum Chordata; class Chondrichthyes; order Carcharhiniformes; family Triakidae; genus Mustelus; species Mustelus asterias. Next base: position 944,131 of record NW_027590159.1, read on the forward strand.
TCGAACAAATGGGCAGGATATCGTCAGAAGTCTCACAACACCAGGTTAAAGTCCAACAGGTGTATTTGGTATCACGAGCTTTCAGAGCACTGCTCCTTCATCAGGTGAGTGATGAAAGAGCAGCGCTCCTCGTGCTCGTGATGCGAAATGAACCTGTTGGATTTAACGTGTTGTTGTGAGACTTCTTACTGCGCCCACCCCAGTCCAACGCCGACATCTCCACATCGTGGTCAGGATGTAGATAGCAGAGAGAGACATTGAATGTTCCTTTGTACAAAGGAATTGAACCATTCCAAAACAGTGCAAAGGTGGGCAAGTGAGTTCGATTACTAATTGCCCCCTAGTGTCCCAAGATGTATAAATTCGGTGTTTAGCGGGATAAATATGTGGCGTTACAGGGATAAAGCATGAGTAAGATGCTCTGTTGGAGAGCCAGTTCAGGCTCGGTACGTCGAATGACCTCCTGCTGCAAAATAGGGATCCTATGGTTCAATCACTGAGTGTTAACCTGTGAGTTCCGGTATTGGGGTTAATGCATATATGATGCGATCTTAGTTGATGCTGAGGTAAATAAAATTCTTCCCCAAGACATTTAGACACTGATTAAACAAACAGTCAAATAACCGACATATTTTTGCGAGGAGATGTGAGACGTGAGAAATTTTAGCTGGAAAATTATGTTCGGCAGACAGGTGCTGCCAAATGGAAAGATGAATGCTAATGATATCAAAGAGCAACCAATGCTTGCTAATTCAACCTCCATAAACTGAATCGATACGCACAGTATTTCCTAAATAACCAGTACGTGGGAGAATAATGAGTCTCCACCCTAATAATGAGTCTCCACCCTATATCAATATCCGAAGCTCTAATTTCCATGGCACCCAGGACCTGCCTAAGACTTTCTCTCTTCACAAAGTGACTGCAGTGCTTAAGCCGCCCTCTCAGTAATAAAGGAAGTCAGGGATGCCAACGTCACAAAATGACCCATATGGAAATCATCCTGTGTTTGTAGTTAATCATTTCATAGATTGGATACATTTTTGAGAACTGAAACACATTGAAATTGACCAAAAACTGTAAAGATATTTTGCAACTAAAGGAGGAGCTGTACCCATTATCCAAAGTTCTTATCTGCTCTCATCTCAACACTATAAGTGAACTTGTGCACCCGGTCTGCTGTGTTAACGGGGGAAGCACTGAGGGATAATAGATATGGGGCTGAATGGTGGACCCACAGCATCTACGCGTGGCGAGGTCTATGTGTTATCGATTGATTTATGCAGCCCAGGCAATCGTTTTAATCTCACACCACTGATTTCAATGTTGTTGAACACAAGTGAAATTTTATAAGGTTTCGCGACACACTATTCCTGGAGTCCCCGATAGCCCTGTAGGAATATTTGTAGATGCCATTCTGTCATATGCTGCTCGTGAATTCATGAAGGTACTTGAAGTTTTACATGTCCCAGTGCACTGCCCGACACAAGTTCGAAAGTCCTATTGCAATCCGTCAATGTTAAAGGGCAGCAGCGACTAACATGCGAGCAGAGACATGGCCACAAGGCCAGGTGCTTCCTGTCTGTTCAGCAAACAGGAAAACGCGCAGCGAGTGTTCTGAGGCTGCGCAGACAGTGAGCTGCTTCGGGATGACACAAAGTATAACTCAATACCAATTGTTCAGCTTCTCAGGAATCATTTCTTCCTGTATGGCACAAATATGTTTGTGGGCTTCCCTTCTCTCAACGCGGCTCTGTGAAGACATTCACTCAAATTACTGTCAAGTTGATCATGAAAATAAAGTTACATTTGTCCAGCAGATAAGAAATATTTCTGAGCCGCATCGTCCCGCCGAACTCTGTCACTCTAAACTGGGCGGAGGCAGCAAAATCGCTCATAGATGGAATGGTGGCCTCGACAGTATGCTCAAAACTTAATTATGTTCAAATAGAGAATAACAGTCTTTTAACAGAAGCATTTCATCCAAGATTTCCGTACTGAGCTGCTACAGATAAGTAGACATGCATAAATTGGGCTCTCTGTCCTTCGAGAATATTGTTCTCCAAATAGTAAAAACTTCGGAAGTTGTTCTTAGAACAAATAGGAAAAGGCTGATTTTCACTCGGACAAAGATTTATTTTTTATTCCAGATGTTACAGATTTGAACTTCTTGCTTGAGTTGCTGCTGGAGTGAAGTCTATTCACTTTTCCCTTGTGAAGATGTTAAAATCAGGTTGTGAATACATGCTGTATTCGGACTCCACTGGATTCTTGAACTGCCGATCAGACTGGACTTGTCACTGATAGATTTCTTGAGGAACGTGAATGGATCTGACATGCAATTTATGCATTTTCTCCACATCGCACCAATCCATTTCCCCTGGATTTAACCTGAAAATTTTAACCCTTATCCTGTCCACGGCCTTCAACTGTTTCTCGGAAATGGTTCGTTGAAGTAAGCGGTTAAACAGTGCAAAAACAATGTACATAATCCAGTGCAGGCCGAATATGATTTGCAAACATTTTCCACATGCATTTCCTTCACTCGCCTGTGTCTCTGCTGTAAGATATGATGATTCGATGATCCGATGCTGGGTTGGTGACTCGTTTCCTTTTCAAAAATGTAGGCCTCATTAGCTGCACAGGACAAGGAGGTGGATATAACTGTCATTGGTATCTTTTATCAAACGGCAATTGACATTTGACACATCAATTCGGAGCATCAATTAGTCAGACGCGAGGAAACATTATTTTCTGAACACAGCTTTCTCAAAGAATTCATTCCTGGAGCGTTTGGTATTTCAGAAAGTGTTGGAAGGACAGCCCGGTACCGATGGACAAAACTCGGTGAACAGTCAAGTCTGATCGCAGTAACCGACAGTCGGGACGATGCTGCGCTCCTTCCTGACTCTAATTACATTGCAGCTTCTCAACTGTGAGTTATTATTGATTGAAAGTATCCCGATGTCTATTGAGAATTCCCGAACATAAAATTTTAACAAATATATAGATACATTGAGCTTTCGTAATAAAAATGTTGGTGACCTATGTAAGGGAAAGTTGATAATTTGAATAATAATTGTCATCTGGAGGTAATGGGATATTAATGTACATCAATTTAACAATGAGAGGAGGCGAGTTCAGTGTCTGAAAAGCTGGAGGATGAAGAAGTGCTCAGCACATTGAAAACCTGCTTGCTTCTGCGTTTGAAGTATTGTAACGCACAAAGGAGCCAAGAACAGGCTAGTGGGGTTAGACTGAATTGATTTTATTCCACCCGGCACAGTCCCTTTGGACCGAGGGGCCTAACACCTTTGCCGAGTATTGCTCCGAGTCCACGAGTGTCCAACGAAAAGTGTATTTAATCGCCGTCTACCTTACATTCGTGAGCAGATTAAATTAATTGGAGTTGAGAAGCAAAATGGACTGTCAAATCTAAATCTGGAAAATTATATATTTTTTCCAGCAGTGTTTTGAATTCCCCGCTCTACTTAGGAAGACGGCTCTGATATATTCAAATTCGTCCTTCGTTGTTATGAAGTGCGCATTGAAATTGGAAATTTAAGTTGCAGAACTTTCAGTTGGTGAATAATTTAGATCCCCAGTTTGTTTTTAACGTATTTCCTTCCAAATATATTTAGAATATAGAACATCTGATTAATGCATGTTTTAATTTCTCGGCCGGGACTTAGGGCAACCTGAGATTTAAATACAAAATTGAATGGAAATGCCGCGCTTGCGCATGGACGACATCTTACTGTAAAACCTCTATTCGGACCACTTGATTTGTGCTGGTACAAATTAGAGCAGTCGCTGTTAGAATCTGCTGAAAAGGAGTTTGAGTGGAAGCCAACTCACTGCGTTTAAAAATGCAGGAATTTTGGCGAGGACCGTCCAGACATATTTCTCTTGATATTTCTCAGTATATTTTCCGTCTGAACCCCGTGTAGAGAGAAAACAAACAAATCATTTAAAATAGCTGCCTCCGCCTCAGACTGTTGGGCTAGGTCTGTGAATAATGCATTTCAACACATTGACTTGAATCGCAATTAATAATGTCATTTATTAATTTCATTAATATGAAGAAAAAACGCATCTTATGTTGATAATGTAATTTGCTAAATATGCGTGATTTGCTTTCTGACGTTTGCTGCTCAATTGCCTCATATCTCCTACCCGTATTTTACCAGAATGTGTTAAATTAATATTTCTATGCAGAGATTTTTTCACGTTCCAATTATTTTTCATTCTCAAAACTATTCCACGCTTTCATTTTCTCTCTGTCTCATGCCGTTTTCTGTGGGAGATCGAGACCTGATCTTTCATCTCCTTCCACAGGCCCACTAGTTTTGTTGAGATTTCAGCCGTTGACTTGGTTCAGTTTCCCTTGGTTCCCAACGTGCCTCTTCTGTTATATTTATTCTTCCCAATGTCACTGCAAATGCTGTTTTACTGATAGGAAAACGCTCCATTACTGTTATCAAACACTTCACGCAGTAAAGAACATACAGTCCGCGAAATAAATTTTAAAAAATACTGATTGGACTTTGCAGTTGCTTATAAGAACATGCTTTGTAAAAGAAAGAAGAACACATTTTATATTGTTTTACCATTAATCCTGTGCTCAAGAGACTCACCTCATTAAACATTGATTTTTTTTGTTGCTACTGAATCGCTAGTTGGGGTTTTATGAAGTGAATGTTGAAATGGTTTACTTAACTTGTAGAATCTTATCATAATACATTTTGCGCAAAGTTACATTTTCAGTTCATTAGTTTTCAAAAACATCAGCAAATGAATAAGAAACTTAGATTTACCACGGAATCCAACTCAGATACGGCAGGTAGGATTAAATATTCTACTGGGTCTGCTGGACAGACGGAATTGAAATTCTAGTTAAACAGCGCAGTCTGGGTGTAGACCGTCGCCACAGGTGGAATAGCATACATTGCAGAATGGAATCTAAGTCAATGAACTGCTTGTGGAATAACAGTAAAAGTTATAATTACTGCCGATGGAATGCGTGCACACATTTGGGATTGATGCTTCTCAGCGGAAGAGCTGTCTGCTCGTCGTGTGGTTCAGTGAGCTGCCTTTTGTTAAACAGATTATTTTGAGTTGGAGAAGTGGACACGGCTGTAAATAGTGAAAAGTTAAATAGTAAATCGAGGTGGGACCAACATTGCTTTAACCGGTTTATTGAGCAATATACTTGATATCAGTGGTACTAGTGAAATAATAGGGAAGTGAAAAATCTGACTTCTTCCGCGAATTTGCTGCATGGGCATTTCTGATTCCTCTTGGGGACAATGAACTTCAGAAATCACAACAAAGCTTCCTAACCAAACATTAACATCAGTATTCTGTACCAGTCACTGGATATTTGTCAACCTCTTCCCAGATACTCTCAATATCCATTAAGCACTCTGTTGCATTTAATGAGATGTGAAAACCTGTTACTCATTCTAGATTGTAGAGATGTGAAAACCTGTTACTGATTCTAGATTGCAGGGAAGCAAAAGCTGTAGAGAAGGAGTATACTGTGGAGGGATTGTCTACAGAGTCTCTGTGGGTGGAAGTTCGGAGTGGGAAGGGGTCGATCACTTTGCTGGGAGTTTTCTATAGGCCGCCCAATTGTAACTGGGAGGTGGAGGAGCAGATAGGGAAACAGATCCTGGAGGGTTGCAATAATAGCAGAGTTGTTGTGATGGGAAACTTTAATTTCCCAAACATAGATTGGAATATCCCTAGGGTAAGGGGATTGGATGGGGCGGAGTTGGTTAGGTGTGTTCAGGAGGGTTTCCTGACACAGCATGTGGACAAGCCTACAAGAGGAGAGGTTTTACTTGATCTGATACTGACCAATGAACCTGGAGAGGTGTCAGATCTCTCAGTGGGAGAGCATCTTGGGGATAGCGATCATAACTCTATCTCCTTTATGCTTGCATTCGAAAAAGAGAGGATCAGGCAAGCTAGGAAAGCATTTATATGGAGTAAGGGGAAATATGAAGGCAGAAGGCAGCAAATTAGAGGAGTAAATTGGAAGGAGATATTCTTGGGGAAATGTACTGAAGAGAGGTGGCAGTTTTTCAAGGAATGTCTGTCTCGAGTTCTACAGGACAACGTTCCGAGCAGACAGGGAGGAATTGGTAGGTTAAAGGAACCGTGGTGCAGAAAGCTGTGCGGGACCGAGTCGAGAAGAAAAGGAAAGCGTCCAAAATGTTCCGAGAGCTTGGCGAAGATAGGGATCTAGATGAGTATACAGCTTGTAGGAAGGGACTAAAGAAGGAAATTAGGAGAGCCAGAAAGTCACGAGAAGGCCATGGCAGGTAGGATTAAGGAAAACCCTAAGGCGATCTATAAATATGTGAAGAGTAAAAGGATGAGATGTGAAGGAATAGGGCCTATAAAAGGTGAAGGCGGGAAAGTCTGTACAGAACCAGTAGAAATGGCAGAGGTGCTTAATGAGTATCTTCCCTCGGTTTTCACAGAGGAGTAGGACCTGGGTGGATTTACTGCGGGCTCAGTTCTGGTCGCCTCATTACAGGAAGGATGTGGAAAAGATTGAAAGGGTGTAGAGGAGATTTACAAGGATGTTGCCTGGATTGAGTGGCATGCCTTATGAGGGTAGGCTGAGGGAGCTCGGTTTTTTCTCCTTGGAGAGACGTAGGATGAGAGGAGACCTAACAGAGGTATATAAGATGTTGAGAGGCATAGATCGGGTGGACTCTCAGAGGCTTTTTCCCAGGGTGGAAATGGCTGCTCCGAGAGGACACAGGTTTAAGGTGCTGGGGGGTAGGTACAGGGGAAATTTTAGGGGGAAGTTTTTCACACAGAGGGTGGTGGGTGAGTGGAATCGGCTGTCGTCGGTGGTGGTGGAGGCAAATTCAATAGGGTTTTTTAAGAGACTCCTGGATGAGTACATGGGACTTAATAGGATGGAGGGTTATTTGTAGGCCTCAAATGTAGGGATATTTTCGGCACAACTTGTGTGGCTGAAGGGCCTGTTTTGTGCTGTAGTTTTTCTATTTTTCTATGTTTCTATTGGCGAATTCCACTGTTTCCTTGTAAAATGTTTTGAACGATTTTGTACAGTTGGCTTCGGCCTCCAGACCTCAGAAATATATCACCTTCTCTCGCAAAGATTGGACACGTGCATGCTTATATTCTAAATGCGATTTCTTCTCTCCAGGCAAGAGTTAATTTGGTATGGCCATACGTTTGGAAATTATGGTTCCACCAGCGACTCATAATCTGTCTATTATGCTGTGAGCTAAATGGTACCAGAGTTTAACGGTGGTTTTCAACAACAAATACAATGTTACGTAATTAATTCCACACGTAAAGCTGATATTTATTTGTTATGTGTTAGGTCCCATAGGTTAACACGTCGATCGACTCAGTCATGAGGAGATATATTTGTTCCCTGACTGTTTTGTACCAATGGCGTTTTATGATCTTAAATGGGCCTACATTTTACAGTACCAAACTTTCCATGTCTCTGTATCTCTTTCAAACAAAGTTAACATCCCACATTCCGACACGGCTTTTGCACTCTTATTATTATACTATTTTTTGTGAGGGCAGTGTCCCTGACAATGCAGCATTTGTTGCCTGTCCCCAGATGTATTCAGGAATATGTCTCTGAGCCTTTTTTTCCCTGACTGGCTGCAGTATATGATACACTGATGCAAGCATAGTGGCGTTACGGATTGAGCTCACAAGAGAATGAAGCAACCCCAATATAGTCCCAACTCAGCATGGTGTCCGACTTAGAAGGGAATGCGAAATTCAAGGTACCGCTGTATGTCTGTCCTTGTGCTTTTAGGTGGTAGAGATTGCGGTTTTAGAATGAACTGTGGAATGGGTTTTGGTCATTTGCTGCTGTGTATCATCTACACGGTACACAGATAATTCAGGTGATGGCTGGCATGTCCAGAAAATCAGGCGGCTTGTATGGTGGCCAGCAACTTCTACTTTATTGCTTGTTAATGTCATTAGTGACCTGATGCAGGAGGAAAGGGGGAACAGGCTCAAGGTGAGAGGGGGAAAGTTTGAGATGTGTGTGGGAAGTTCTTCACAGAGAGTAGTGGGTGCCTGGGACGTGCTGCCAGAGGAGGTGGTGGAAGTAGGCATATTCGCAACATTTAAGAGGCATCTGGATGGGTACATGAACAGGCAAGAAATACAAAGATATGGACGGAGTGAGGGCAGCAGGTTTTTTTTTAGTTCGATCATCCTAATCGACATGAAGGACCGAAGTACCTGTGCTGTACTTTTCTTTGTTCTTTGATCTTGAAATGGGTCAAAGATTCAGTGGGAGAATAACTGAAAGCTGAAAAGTGGAGTTAGACACGGATAGAAAGACGGAATGGATGAAGAGGGTCCAGAGATTCTAGTTGGACCATCGAGAGTTTGAAAAATTTGAGTAAATATTGAAATGTTTTCCCACAATTCTGGCAACGAGGAGCAAATAAGTGAAAGGTGTTTGATATTGTCTATTGATAGTGAAGAGTTAAGAAGGATGACTGAGTATTGTCTGCATTGGAAATAAATGACGCACTCTCCGTATTGTGGACGGCGGTGCAGAGATATTCGAGTAACTTTATCATTGTTACTCTGGGTATCAAGTCATACATTTCATCAACCCAACTGGAGACAAGAATCACTGTCCTGTTGATTCTATTATGTAAACTGGGGACTCAAATGGATTGGGAGATTTAACTGACACAAAATCTCCCAGTTTGGGAATACGGTAACACGTGGTTAAAAGATTTTTTAAAAGATGGAATGAGACCAGGATATTCATAGGCCATAATATCACGGGTGTGGTAATTTGAATAAAACTTTTTAACATCAAGTCCTTGCAAATCATATCATGAAGAAATAACACAGATCCTCGGTGTTGACATTGTGATGTATGGTTTTGACAGTTTCATTCATCTCGTGTTGCAGCGAAGATTAATTTTCAAAATTTCATTTCAGGCAGACCAGGGAACAGTCAGGCTGATCCATCAGGTAATCGCCCTGCAAGTTCATATCTGACATTTTACTGCACTAATCCATCCAACTGAATGTTAAATCCTGAGACAATTTCAGTGTCTTTGTGTTCAATGTTTCCATTCTGGGTCTGCCTGTCAGTTGTGAAGGAAAATGGTCTTGCAATGCTTTTCTGACAATCTTTAATTGCTGCACCCCGATTCAGTACGACATTAAATTAGGTCCCTGAGGAGCAGGGTGAGAAGCAACGCGGCCCCGCTACCGTTTGGAGATAATTTTTCACTTCCCGAGTTACCAGCCAGCGCTGACATGCAGCGCAATTGCTATTGCCCCTCCCCCCACCGACATATTAGGGTTCCGCCGAAAACCCGCCGCATCTTTCCGCCCCTGGAAGGGCTGGAGACTACCTGACTGTCTAATTCAGCTCGGTGCAGCAGGGCGGCCCTGTTTCGACAGTGATGGCAACATCGAATCGATACTAGGATTGACATTTCACGATGTTAGTCCAGGCAGTATGATAGACCGTGGAACATGACAGTCCTGACTGGCACTGATTCAATCAATTATGCGCCTATCGACACTCCCGCCTGATGCAGCAGACTGATGCTTCAAATTTCCAACTGAATCACGGATTGTTCCCACTGTCTATTTATATTCCCGCTTCCACTTGCAATCTCGAATATTCTGTCAGGGTTTGTTGAGGTTCTGGACACACTCGATGTTTCAAATTATTCCGATCGGACCTGCCGTATCAGCCGGCCAATAACTGTTGGTTTATTTCTGTATTTTACAGAGGCGGTGAAGCTGAGACTGGTGAATGGGCAGAGTCGGTGCGCTGGGAGAGTGGAGATTCACTACAAGGGACAGTGGGGGACCGTGGATCATGATCTCTGGGACGAGCCGGACGCCGGTGTTGTGTGTGGGGAGCTGGGCTGCGGGACCGCGCTCTCTGCACTGGGCGGGGCTCACTTTGGGAAAGGATCCGGACCCATTGTGACGTCAGATGTTGAGTGCAAAGGGAGCGAGACCGCTCTGCGGGACTGTGACTCTGGGACATGGCGTCACTATGGCTTTTCGCACTCCAGTGATGCCGGTGTGATTTGCTCAGGTAAAAAAAAACAAATCTGTCCATCATCTACAGCCTGCTCTCCGGGAAGGGGCGGATAAAGTTTTCTGAGACTGTACGCAGTCGTAAAGAGAGTGGTCAATAATTTCAATATTCTGAAAATAGAAGTGTTCTTACATTGACACCAGGATTTAAGTTTATAATAAAGTAACAGCAATGAGAGTGATTAACAATGACCACAACCGTGCACAGGCCAGCTGTGTCCTTGAGCTGAGCGCTTGTTGTTAGCTCTGTTCAGGAGAGGAGCTGTTCGCTCCTGGTTCCTCACTGATCAGTTCCGATCACCATTCAACAAATAATGAAGCATTCCAGGACCACACGGAGCAAATCCTGTTCAACAATCGGGCTTCTGCTGAGCAATCGTTTATATTCATCTGTCCGCAGCGTTTGGGTTATTCTGCTATTTTAACTTAACTCCAAATCGCTCCATTCTTAATGCCTATTTTTTGCATCAGTGTCCAGAAATTGTCCCCTCAGATGAAAATGTGGTCCGAACCCCAGAGAAAGGGTCGGAGGCATCCCGATCCCCCAACCCTTCGAGCTCTCCAGCAGCACCCCTCTCCCAGTGCCTCAACCGACACAGCCACACGCCTGGAGACATAGACGGACCTCTCAGCAACTACGTGGGGGAGGGGGGTGGGTGGGGAAGACCTGCGGGAGAGAGGGTGAGGGGGTGGTTGAGGGAAGCCCAGGCATGCTAATATGTCCCGATCTTGCCTGTGCAGAGTCCAAAAGTCGGGCATGCTTTGATCGGCTGGCTGTGCACGTAATTATACTTATGGGGAGTCCGGATCATGCAGCACTCCGTCGCTGACTTAAATCTGGGTGTCTCGGTCCATGTGTTTGACATTTACTGACTATTGATTGTGGAGGCCATAGAGCGCTTCTCCAATCACTGCGGCTACTTTCAGAGCAGCAATCACTGGTCAAACTGAACGTGTTCCAAGAGCGGAGTGAGGATGAGAAGGGTCTGGAGGAGATTCATGCGTGCTGGAAACTTCCCTCTATTCTTCCTTCGCCACAAATTCTGCCACAGCTACTGAATTGTTCCAACATTTTCTGATTTTGTGTGAGAGGGGACTGTCTGGATATCTCCTGCCTCTCCAGGCGTTTTAATAGCTGTCAAGTAAAGCCTCTTCCTCAAATGTTTGATACTATTTGGGAACTTACCTCCCTCTCACACCCCGAATCTGGTGAATACCAACTGTTCCTATATGATTTCCCCTCGTGTTATTTTTTTCGGACGAGTTTACCTTTAGAGTCTGTCAGGGAGAGAAATCAGAAATGTTATTGGGAGAGTGTTCCAATGAATAAATTGTGCTGGATCTATTTCTTCAGTAGGTTGTATTTCAAACAAATATGCGGCAGTCGATACTTTCTCCAGAATAAAGTGAAGGAAGATGAGTTGTTTTAACATTTACAGCTGCTGCAGCTTCAGGCAGATTTCACACAGTGTAAACTGACAGAAGGAGATGTTGTCCAGACTCAGGAACCAGGAGCCTGCGACACTCTCACTGGACTATTTTCCAGAACAGGAGATCCTTGCAAGGGTGCACTTCCCTGAATTGTCGATTCCATTCCAGATATGGACTGAACAAAGTTACTGAAACTTGAAGCAGAAACTCTTCCCTTTCCTATTCTAACCGTCGAAATAGAAATGCTAAATTTCCTGAGGATTTTTGATTACGTTTTGCATCTGGCCTTTACATTTCAGTGACCTGTGTTAATATACCCTCAATAAAGCTCGAGTGCAGTTTGCTAATCACCATTTAGACATTCTGGGATCCATCGTTTCATTTCTGGTTGAAGTCCTTTCAGAACGTTCATTCTCAACACGTTTCAGCGCCAAAAGAAAAAAAAATCAAGATGATCATTTTGGTTTCTATCAGTTAGAAAATCCCTGGGCAAATTAAACCAAATGTCCTTCCATTCCTGCCCGCCTGCTGCGCAGGGGATAGTTCCCATTATCAGGCGGTAGGGGGCAGTTATACCCAGATATTTCGAGATAAGCCAGCAGTCGGTTGGCGAACAGTGTTCCAGATGAATCGCTGTAAGATGATCACGGCTCTTGAAGTGAATGATAGTGGACACATATTGAACTTGAGGAAAAAGCTTTAATTATTAAATTCCTACAATGCAGAAGGAGACCATTCAGCCCATCGAGTCTCACCGACAGGGCATCCAACATCGGCCATACTAAATGTACTTACCTCGCTAGTCCCCCTAACCTGCACATCTTTGGACCCTAAGGGCCAGCTCAGGTGAGCCAGTTTCAGAATCAATCATGACAGAATCTCATTAAGCAGATTTGAATACTTTTATTAATAATTAGTATGAGTCTGATTCGTTGTTGCTCAGCACAGTGGTTTCCCAGAATAGTATCTGGAGCTTTCCCATGCTCCGGCAGATTGAGATCCATAACAATACAACCTCGGGCACAGAGTTGGGCGGCACGGTGGCACAATGATTAGCAACGCTGCCTCTCAGCGCCAGGGACCCGGGTTTGATTCCGGTCTTGGATCACTGTTTGTGTGGAGTTTGCACATTCTCCCCGTGTCTGCGTGGGTTTCCTCCGGATGCTCCGGTTTCCTTCCACAGTCCAAAGATATGCAGGTGTGGTGAATTAGCCAAGCTAATTTGCCCCTTATTGTCGGGGGGACTAGCCAGGGTAAATGCATGGGCTATGGGGATGGGGCTTGGGTGGGATAGTGGTTGGTGCGGACTCGATGGGCTGAATAGCCTCCTTCTGCACTGTATGATTCTTTCAGTGTACCCCGGATTGGGACTGGAATGACGCTAGAGTTGTCTGTGCTGAGCTTCAGTGTGGAGTCGCCTTTTTGGGGAGGGCGCTGGACTTATATGGAGCAATAGATGTGACTGTAAAGACAGCGAGACCGGCCTGACGGACTGCCCCCTTGTTCCAGTAAATCGGTCCCAGTACACCCACAGGAACGATGTCAATGTGATCTGTTCCAGTGAGTGCAGACTTGCCATACATGAAAACTCCCGTATTAATATTTCAGCCAACCAATAACTGGCAATGTTATTTCTCTCTGACATGAACATATCTTAACAGACCGATATGTTCCACTGTCATTTGTTGTAGTTCTGGAATAACATTTCAAAGTACTCGAAATTTATTTGTAAATTAGAAACGTCTCCGATTTTACTGATGTTCTGAAATTAGCAGATAATTATTGCTGATTTAGTGCCTAGGCCAGACATCGATTTCTCTTAAACATTTCATATCGCATTCCCTTTGGAGCTATTAAGTATTCATGTTCTGCCTCCCAAGCCATGAATGACACAGATGTATTGTCACTGGACGAGTAATCCAGAGACCCAGGGCCAGATCTGGGGACCTGGCTTCGAATCTCACCAAGGCAGATGGTGAAATCTGAATTCAATAAACGAACTGGAATTAAAAGCCCATGACACACTTGTCCATTGCCGTGAAAACCAACCTGGTTCACTAATGTCAGTTAGGTCATAAAATCTGTGATCCTTACATGGTCTGGCATGCAAGTATCTGGATGCAGAGCAATGTGGTTGACTCTCAAGTGGCCATTATAGTTCACGGAAGGATGTTTAGGGATGGATAATAAATGCTGGCCCAGTCAGCGGCACCGACCTCTCTTAAATGAATACAGAATAAATGAACATAATCATATTTCAATCATCCTGCAGCGTTCAGAGTAACAGCGTTGCAAATGCACGTTTTACAAACGGCCACGAACAGTTCAAGTGGAAAAATTGTAGAGATGAATATGTTTTCAAAACATGGAGAATGTGCCAATAATCCATACATTCACTGGAATGATGCGATATCTTTTTTTCGAATCACATGTATTTTCTAAATTATCCATTCCGAGATTCTTTCTAATATTTGAAGAGCGTTCAATATTTTCAGCTCAACTGTGTTGCTCTCGAATGTTGTCCAGATAATATCGTTTATAACACGGCATCATAATACAATGCTTATCCAGCTTGTGCACTTTTAATCTACACTGCAGCTTCGCCAAATAATGTCGATTCTTCCAATCTCCCATTAGTTTTTTTTCAGGATGAACTGCCCGCTTTGCGTTGAAGCGCCTTCCTAAAAGTGTCATGTATCACGTTAATTCGTTTTTACGTAATCATTTGTCACTTTTGGGCAATGGATGCAGATATGGATGTAATCCTTTCCATCGTTTACAAAATAAAACAATTTATTTTGACTGCAGTGAACAAATTAATTGGGCCCGTGTTTTTTTAATATCTGAAATAGGAAGCCATGAACCCCGATTGGTTGGTGGAAAGGACAGGTGCTCTGGCCGGGTGGAAGTGCTGCGTGGAGAACACTGGGGGACGCTCTGCGATGTTTACTTTAGATTCGAAGACGCCAGTGTGATCTGTGAGCATCTTCAGTGTGGAGTGGTAGAGAAAATCCCGAGAGGAGCAGCCTTTGGGAAGGGAAATGGCCCAGTGTGGAAGGAGAACTACAGATGCCACGGGAGTGAGTCCCGGTTGTGGGAGTGTCCGGTTTCATCCGTGGAAGAGTTTAACTGCTCACATGAAAATGACGCCAGTGTCATCTGCTCGGGTGAGTCCTCTCAATGCAGACACTCACAGAACAACAAAACTAGGGTGTAGTAAGGAAAAAAGCCATTCGGCCCGCGAGCCTGTGCAGACTTGTTGGCATTGTGCCTCAGCCAGTCACAATCCACGCAAATCCCACAGACCTGTATTATTTTTCCCTTCACATAATTGTTCAATTCTCTGAAAAGTTCTAATTGTCCTTCACCCACTATACACTCGTGCAATTCGTTTCAAACCTAACCACTTGCTGCAGCTGATTGCAATTCGGTCACGATTGGCATTTTGTGAATGATCTTAAATCTGACCCGCTCCCTTCCCAGGACTTTCCCGCTCTCTATACTCCCACCAATGAGAACCGTTTCTCCCATCAAGACTTTTTTTTGGCAGAACCCTCGAGATTTTGAAGTCGCCGTCAAATCTGGAGGTTAAAAAATGCTCACCGAATTCCATTAAGTACTGAGGAGATGGTTCCCCGTGTCCAGACTAGTATGATCCCTTTCTCAGCATCACATCAGACACTATATTGTTCCTGATATAAGCCTATTTATGACACTAATAAATATAGTTCGAACTTATCACAGTGTTGTTTGCGGGTGCTCTGTATGTGCAAACTCGCTGTTGTGATTCTTACATTTCAGAAGTAACTGTAATTCGCAGTGTTCATTGATGACTGTTCAAGGCTTTGGGACATCCTGCGGCTGTGAAAAACTTCGTGGAAAATAAACGCTGTCTCCCTTCCCACCAGGATGATTCAATTCCGATTTTCCGACATCGGATGACGCTGCCATTTCTCTGTGCATACCACCAGTGCGGCATTTGAAAATTTTAATCCTACTCATCACACCACTGTCAATGTCTTTGACATATCTCACGTACAGCAGGTCATAACAGATTCCCCGAAGGAAGCCACATAGTTTCCCATCCACCAGAAAGGAATTGAGATGTGTATATAACTGTTCAGCCCGAAATATTATTACCTGACGAAAGGTCAATTTCATACTCGAGTTGCCCTTTCACTTCATAGACGCTAACTTAGCAGTGAAGCCTCTAACTTGGCCTTTCAGTGTGTTTTTTTTGAAAACCATGTATGCAACAGCACCCTTCCTACCATTATTAACTTTCCCCTTTCCTTTTCTCCGAATATAAAACACCAGCAATGTTTTTAAATATATTTCCCTTAAAAGATGTCCACTGGGTGTTCTTAATAGTTAACATCTTTAAAAATTATTTTTGTGTGTCAAATTATCATTTCGAACAAATAATCCCACAGCCAGAATAACCTCTGTCCTTGTTTTATTGTGTTGCAACATATCCCAGCAGGCCCAGATCAGACTTTCACAGAAGCGTTGCCCATATTGCTGGAAATGAATGTCCAACCACTTGCACCATCTCCTCAGCTGGATAATCATCCATGATATCCTTTTCAAATCACTCACTAACACGTGTTGATGGGATTATTGAGGATGTTTCTACATTAGCAAGGACTTTAGCAAGGCCTTTTACAAGGTAGCAAGGTTGTTGCATGAGGTTAAATCTCACGGGTTCCAGGGTGAGGTAGCTAAATGGATACACAAACTGGAGACCTGTGACCAGCGGTGTAAGAAGTCTCAGAACACCAGGTTAAAGTCCAACAGGTTAAACCTGTTGGACTTTAACCTGTGTTGTGAGACTTCTTACTGTGCTTACCCCAGTCCACCGCCGGCATCTCCACATCATGACCAGCGGTGTGCCTCAGGGATCGGTGCTGGTTCCACTGTTATTTATAATTTATATTAATGATTTGGATGGGAATATAGGAGGCATGGTTAGTAACTTTGCAGATCACACCACGATTGATGGCATAGTCGATAGTGAAGAAGATTATCTCGCATTGCAACGGGATTTTCATCAATTGGACCAGCGGGCTGACAAATGGCAGATGGAGTTTCATTTAGATAAATGTGAGGTGATGCATGTTGGTAGATTGAATCAGAGCAGGACCTACTCAGTTAATGGTAGGGCGTTGGGGAAAGTTACAGAACAAATAAATCTAGGGGTACAGGTTCATAGCTCATTGATAGTGGAGTCACAGGTGGACAGAGTGGGGAAGAAGGCATTCAGCAAACATGGTTTCATTGGTCAAAACATTGAATACAGGAGCAGGGATGTCTTTTTCAAGTTGCACAAGACATTGGTAAGGTCACACTTAGAATACTGTGTACAGTTCTGGTCACCCTATTATAGGAAGGATATTAGTAAACTAGAAAGTTTGCAGAAGAGATTTACTAGAATGCTACCGGGACTTGATGGTTTGAGTTATAAGGAGAAGCCGGATAGACTGGGCTTTTTTTTTTCACACAGAAGGTGGTGAGTGTCTGGAACAAGCTGCCAGAGGAAATATTAGAGGCGGGTACAATTTTGTCTTTTAAAATGCGTTTAGACAGTTACATGGGTAAGATGGGTATAAAGGGATATGGGCCAAATGCGGGCAATTGTGACTAGCTAAGGGGTTTTAAAAAACCGGGCGGCTTGGACAAGATGGGCCGAAGGGCCTGTTTCCATGATGTAAACCTCGATGATTCTTTGACTCTATTTGTCCGCCCACATGCCAGCCCATCCCTGCGTTCCGCAAGTATATATTATCTCTCTGTTAATCAATTTATTTGCTTTGGACACAGAGCAGGAGTGCTGGTTGTTCAGCCTCCCGCCTGACAGTGCGAAACAGTCTCAATGACATGCTTCAACTTTTCACAAACGGAGCTGTCCTGGTGAAATTAATTTGAGTTAATTTGCTGCACTGTAACCACTGGTCTCCATGTCTTTCTTCGCCCAGATGAAAACTGGTCACTGAGATTGATGAATGGGGGAAGTCGGTGTGATGGGCGAGTGGAGATTTACTACAACCACAGCTGGGGCAGAGTGCAGGACAGCCTCTGGGATCTGAATGACGGGAACGTGGCCTGCAGACAGCTGGGCTGCGGCGAAGCCGAAGCCGCCTATAACAGTTCAAAGTACGGAGAGGGTGAAGGGTCTGTGTGGGTGAAAGATGTCCGTTGTGAAGGAAACGAATCGCAACTCCGGACGTGCAGTAAATTCACATTGAATCCGAATCGCAGTGACGGCATCGGCGTAGGGGTTCTGTGCTCAGGTGAATAAACAGGTCACTTTTCCAGAAACATAAAGGGAAACATGTAATCTTGGTCAACTGGGGAATATACTTTACTTCTTCCTCGGGAACACGTAGCTGAGATATTTCACACTGGTGCTTGGATGCAGGACAGGACGCCCCGGAAAGAAAAATCAAACATAATAGTTTGGAATATGATGACAATATCAATTTAATAAAATCATTTAACAACTTTTCAAATCTCCAGGTAACTTCCCTCTGTAAATTGAGACTAACACAACTAAAGACAAATCGGCAATGGGGACGAATGTGCTGATCAGTGGGGTGGGTTTCAACAGCACAACGAAGAGAGAGAGGGGGCCACGTTTAAGAAGGGGATTGCAACCTTGTGTCCCAGTCACTCACATAATGGCTGTTAAATAAGTATGAAGAAAGGATTGCTGCATGAAGCGTCAGATGGGAAGGAAAGCCAAAATCTTAGTTAAAGGTAATTTATTGGTAACAAGTAAGGCTGACATGAACACTGGAATGAAGTTACAGTGAAATTCCCCGAGTCGCCACAGTCCACCGCCTGCTTGGGTCAATGCACGTCTTTCAGAATATGGGCGGAAACCGGAGCAAACCCACGCAGACACGGGGAGAATGTACAAATTCCACACAGACAGTGATCCAAGCCAGGAATCAAACCCAGGTCCCTGGTGTTGCGAACACAGCAGTGCTAACCACTGTCTACCGTGTGGATTGGATCCATGAGCGGTGATTTTCATGATCGCTCGGGGTAGTGGGGCTGGCTATGGCAGAGCGGTGAGCAGGAGTGGAGAGCATCGATATCTCTGAACATGACCATGATATTTTGAAGCCAATTTGTATTGACGGAAGAGAGTCCAATGCAGATCAAATAGCCAGGGCTGGTGGTGCTGTTGGTCAGTATGGGGGCAGGGGTAGGGATTGGGGAGGGAGGGGGTGCGAGTGCGGGTTAATGCGTGCGCTGGTCGCGGCTGGTGAGTTGAAATGTGCACTGTTCGTTTCGAAAAGTTCTGATTGCATTCACGTGTTTTGGAGGGGCGTCCATCAGAGTAGTTTTGAAATCTGCATTCTTGAGATAACAAGGAACTGATGAACCTTTTGGGTGAGTTCGCAAGAAAGGACACTGTCTGAAAGGTCAAGTCGCTGCCAGCCGACTTGCATATTTGCAGTACCTCTGATATGTTCCGATATATATGTGTGAACTGGTGAAGTATCTGATGAAGTTTGCATGGCAAAATGAGGCAGTGAAAAACAAAGAAGCAAATGTCTGCTTAAAACATTCTGTGTGGAACAACTAATTACCACAATTACATAATTGATGATAAAGCAAAACAAGCTGCAATGAGTGGGTCAGATCCAAACCGAAAACGGAAATGTTAATATGTAGAAGATTTGTAAACTCTCCATCATTTATTTTCCCTCCGAACAGAAACTGTTTTTTTCTGGAGCATAGATTATTGTCCCTGTCAACGGCAGTTAAAATGCAGGTTTTAATTGAGCTGGAATTTATACAATAGTTTGAATTTAGCAACGAGATGAATATGTTTAAGAAACATAATATGAAACTTTCATTATTCTATTAGAACACAAGCAGTTAAGGCTCTCTGGCGGTGGAAGCCGATGTGCGGGCCGACTGGAGATTTATCACAATGGGACCTGGGGCTCAGTTTGTGATGATTCCTGGGATCTGACAGACGCTGACGTGGTTTGCAAGCAGCTGGATTGTGGACACGCATTGCGGCTTCCTCTTCATACATCGGCTGGACCTGACGCAGACCCAATTTGGTTGGATGAGCTGGAATGCTCCGGGAGTGAATCATTTCTCTGGGAATGTCCCCATGCATTGTGGGGGAACCACGACTGTAATCATAAAGAAGATGTGAAGATCATGTGCTCTGGTAACTGTCCTAACTTCAGTTACATTAGAACTTTCATACATGAGATATGTTCCTGATATACCTAAGGACGGCGCTTACCCTTCTGTCAAATCCCTCTCTGACTTTTTTTATTCTGGGCGTAATTATTGCTAAAGTATTTCGACAGCCGACTTCTAATGTGTTGCCTTATGTTTCTTTATCCCTCATTTCCTGACATAAATGCATCTTCCACTTAATATCACTGACTATTCTGATCACGAGCCTTAAGTTTCATCAGGTTATGTGTAAAATGTTCCGGATAACGACATTATTTTGCAAAGATATTTGATTTAATCACTTATTTCTCAAGAAGCATGCTGTCACTTTATTCTTCGCATCAAAATTCGCTCCATTCCACTTAGCAGGACGAAAACTAAGTTGTCATTGGCATGTGTATCCTGCCTGGTATTAACATTTTGATACATACTTTGCAGTCCTCTTCAGTATTAACTATACAAACCAGTTTGCTGCCACAAAAGACGTTCATTTTTACTGCCGATTACAAAGTCCCAAGGAGCAGCGACCGCAGCGCCAATCCATGTGAATCTCACACCGGAACTTTTGCTACTTAAGTAACGAGAAACTTTACAAACTTTTTAAATTTACTTTTATACTGAATGCCTAGTTTCCCATTGTCTTTCATGGGCTTTCACTATGGGAACTTTTTGAACCTCTTCTGGTAGTCTGCGCACAGAGCATAAAGCATTGGCCCTCTCACCATTCCGGCAAGGAATCAATCTTCCCCCTCCTTTTTGGGGAGCTGCCCCTTTTACTTTGTCCTGCTTTAATCTGAGTTTGTTTATTTGGTTTGACCTAAAAAGAGGGCAAGCAATCAATCGGGTCCATCATTCAAATATTTCGATTGAAATTCAATGTTGCTTATTCTTGATTATATCTGTATTTCTGTGACCTTTGTGAAATAATTATGGCAAACCGTGAACTCAACTTAGACATATATATATATATACATATATATATATATATATATGTACATATATATACCCACAGTGCACTGTGGATACAGAATTGTTAATTGAACCATGTGGTTATTTATTACTTGCTTGACAGAGCACAAAGAGCTGCGTTTGGTGAAGGGAAAGCATCGCTGTGAGGGCAGAGTGGAAGTGTTCTATAATGGGACCTGGGGAACAGTTTGCTCTGAAAACCTGTATCAAGATGCTGGAACAGTGATCTGTAAACAGTTAGGTTGTGGCACATTCGTTTCCATCGACTATGACGCTCGCTCATTCGGAGAAGGATCCGGACCTATTTGGTTGGATGAGGTCGAGTGCCTTTCACACGAGTCGACCCTTTGGCAATGCCAGGCAGACCCGTGGGGTCAACACAACTGTCATCATCGGGAAGATGCAGGTGTCGTTTGTTCAGGTAACACAATCAATCATTTTGCTTGCAGGTGTGATTTGAAATATTGATGTAGCTCATGGAGTCAGCATGTTTATCTTATCAACAGGGGGAGACACACCGAAGCAAGAGCAGGACAGTGCAAACGGCTGCAAGCGAGAATCAGGTTCTTTCTCAACTTTAATAAAACAGCTACCTGATTGTATTCCTCTCTTGTGCTACATCAAGGTTAATAATTTGTTGATTATCTTTGACAAATTTAGGGCAAAGTTTGCGCTTGGCTGGAGGTAACAACAACTGCTCCGGGAGATTGGAGGCATTGTGTAATAGAGCCTGGGGCACGGTTTGTGATGATTCTTGGGATATGAACGATGCCAGTGTTGTCTGCAGACAGCTGGGCTGTGGCTCTGCTCTCGAGGCCACAGGAGGGGCCGCTTTTGGGCAGGGTAACGGTCCTGTCTGGCTGGATGAGGTGAAGTGCACCGGAAGCGAAGCCTTTCTGTTTGACTGCCCTTCTTCGTCATTAGCTCAAGCTGACTGTGATCACAAGGAAGATGCCAGTGTGATTTGCTCCGGTAAGTGTTCCACTGATCGGTTCCGTTTGGGACTGTGCGACGTTGTCCGACCCATTTTTGATGAATATAATCCATGTTTTCAGATGTCTTTCTGACCAACAATGCAAATAATTGTGCTCTTTTTACCATGTCTTCATCAGGTCCGGAATTATCTCCGACTTCTCCGTCCACACCTTCAGGTATATCTCTGTAATAAATATCAATCACTATTCCAACTAATTTTACATTGGGATAAATAATTGTCACACATTGGCATTGCCTTAATTTTGTCAATTTCTAACGACATTCTGAGTGTTTGCTGATCATATAAGTATTTAAAAACATTGTGGACATTTTATCTCACAAAACTTCCTTGAATCTTTCATCAAGGACATGAAGATGAAAGCGCCTCCATCCCTCTGGTGATCTGCATCTCACTCGGTGTCCTGTTAATCTGTGAGTTAATCGCCCTTTTGGCAGTAATGCAGAGGAGATCATCAATAAATGGTAAGGCTCGAATCATATCCCTGAACCCACGCTGAGTCATGGATGTTGCTTCATACATCAGAGGGGATTCTCTGCCGTTTTGCAAAGAATGACTTGGGTACAATTCAGAAACAACTTAACTGAGTATTGGCCAGCAAGTTATTTCAAGCCACATGAGAAACAGTAAAATATTACATATAAATGAGGGAGTTATCTACATTCATATTCCTCCTCCACCCACCAGTCCATGAGACATGGAATGGGATTTATTTTTGTTGCAATACATTAAAACGTTGATTGCAAGAAATTGAACTCTGATGGCCGGCACTCTCTGGTATTAAAGGCGATGGCAGCAGAGATAGTGGGTGCATTAGTTATGATATTCCAATTTTTCATAGATTCTGGAAAGATACCAGTGGATTGGACACACGCTGATCTGACACCCTTATTCACAAAAGGAGAGACGCAAAAAGTCGCAAACTGTAGACCACTTATTTTGACCTTTGTGGTGGGAAGTTGTTGCAGTCAGTCATTAAGCAGGAGATAACTGATCAATGGAAAACAAAGCGGAATTCACCAGGGTCAGCTCGATTTTATGAAGGGCAAGTTGTGTTTGACAAACTTGCTACAGTTTTTTGAGGATTTAAACAGAGAGATGGATGATGGGAATCACGTGGATGTGGCATATCTGGATTATAGAAGGCATTGGACAAGAGTGTTAGATCCCAGGGGTTGGGCACAGAACATTGGCTTAGATAGAGGATTGATTGAGTGAGAGAAAGCATAGGGTCGGGATAAATGGGTCCTTCTCTGGAGTGAAATTGACTGTAACACGACGGATGACGCAGTTTTCAGTTTTCATCTGTTTACAACCGATATAACTGACCTGCGATTAGGGCCAGAGTGCAACATACCAAGATTCGCGGAGGATCCGAAGATGAGTGGGAAAGCAGGCTCTGTTCAGATTATAGAGGTTACAGTTGGATATTGACAGGCTAGGAGAATGGGCCAGAATGTGACAAATGGAGGTTAATGTTGATACGTGTATGGTCATCCATTTTCACGACAAAACATTAAAAGGGTAAATTATTATTTATATGGGAAGCGCATTCAAAGTCTGTCAGTGCAGAGGGATCTGGGTGTCCTTGTGCATGAATGACAGAACATGAATTTGCAGGTGCAGCATTTCATAAGAAAGGCAAATTGAATATTGGAATTTATTACAAAAGGACCCGGTTTTAAATGTAAAGAAATGTTGTTAACACTGGATAAGGGCCTTCGTGAGACTACACCTGGAGTATTGTGTCCATATTTAGTCTCCGTACCTGATGAAGGAAGTGCTGATACTGGAGGTCGTTTAGAAGATGTCCACCAGCTTGATTCCAGGGATGAAAGGGCTACCAACGAGGAGTGTTTGAATACTTGGGCTTATACTGGGTGGAGATCAAAAGAATAAGGGGGGATCTGATTGAGGTATATAAAATGCTAAAGGGATTGATGAGGTGGATGTTGAACAGATATTCCGCTTTGTTGGAGAGTCGACAACAAAGGCTCATAGATTAAGAGTGAGCCAAAGTAGTTCCAAATCTGGGGTGAGGGACAAATTCCCTCAGAGTTTTGTGAACCTGTTGAACGATTGCCCAAAGTGCAGGGGAGACAGAATCAGTCAGCAGATTCAAGAACGAAATAAATATGTGTCTCAATGAAAGCTGGACAAAGCTCAAATGAGGCAGGCAGGTTTGTGGATTTGAAAGCAGGATAAGATCAGCCATGATCATATAGCATGGTGGAGCGGGCTCAAATGGCTGAATTGCCCAATCTCGCTCCTATTTCCTATGTTCCACTGTGTTCATTAATTATTTGGCAACTGGCATTTTGTTTCCACTTACAATTGGTTGCAAACCAACACTGAGTTTTTTGCCGTGTCAAGTTCTCTAACAGTACTCGACCCATTTTGAGACGTGATGGTATGAATTTACACAATTATCAATGCCAACACTGCATCCCAGCAAACTATTCCACTAATATTACAGGATCAATGCCGGTGGTATTGTGAGTAGCCTCCCTCTCTCTGAGTCAGATGTTTCACGTTCGGTCCCAAGACTTTATACGAAAAAAGTGTCAGAACTTCCTGTAACACCCTTCCAAGGCAACAATGTCATGCGGTGAGAGTGGGAGATAATCCTGTTCGGCCACGCTTGGTCTGGAATGGCGCTCCTCTGGTGACAGGTCACCGACCAGCTCCATGCTAAAACATGGCCATGGAATTTGTTGAATGTCTGCCTTTTGCACCACTAGTTTTGAACAGATAAACAAAAATATTGCATGTCTCTGAACTCGCAGCGTGTTCTCTTGATTCATATCTTATGCGCTGACCTTCATTGGTCTCTAAATGTCTCAGTGTTCCTTGTGATGGAGGCAGTGGTATCATCACTGGATTGATGATGCAGAGAAACAAAATAAATTCCACCGGACCCTGGTTTGAATCTCACCTCGACATAGAGTGAGATATGAAATCAATAAGAATCCTGAACTGAAATATAGTTCCAGAATGTAACAACATGCTAATTGCCCCGATCTTCCTCCAACAGAACCTGCTGCTGCTAGCTGGGATCCACCTTCTGTTTTATACCAAGCCATTTATGAAGAAATAGATAATATTCCTCCCGCCAAGCTATACTTTTCAGACTGGAAACTTTAACCTGCTGTTTCACTTTGATTTAGGAGCAGATCCCAGTTTTACACCAATCTCTGATTCATGTATCCAGCATTCACCATCATTCTAAAAACAGAAGTTGCTGCAAAATCTCAGTAAGTCTGACAGAATCTGTAAAGACAGGAACAGTTAATGTTTCCAGTTGAATGTGACTCTTCTTCAGAGTCAAAACATTAGCTCTGTTTCTCTCTCCAGAGATGCTGTCAGACCTGCTGAGTTTTTACAGCACTTCTTGTTTTTATTTACGAGTTCAGGACTCAGACAAGACAATCCACAATACAAATCTTACAACTGGGCCAGGGTTTATTAACATCAGCAGAAACAGACACCAATGAAAATGGTTGGGACCTCGATGTGATTAACAGCAAAATTCAGTCCTTGCAATCACTCGTGAACATGCTGGTGTTTCAGCAGGTGAGGTGACTGCGTGAATCCCTTCCCACACACGGAGCAGGTGAATGGCCTGTCCCCAGTGTGAATTCGCTGGTGCTTTACCAGGTTGGATGATTGACTGAATCTCTTACCACAATCAGAGCAGGTGAATGGTCTCTCCCCAGTGTGAACTCGCTGGTGTCTCAGCAAGGTGGATGAATCAATAAATCCCTTCCCACAACTGGAGCAAGTGAATGGCCTCTCTCCAGTGTGACTTGGCTGGTGTTTTAGCAGGTTGAATGACTGAGTAAATCCCTTCCCACACTCGGAGCAGATAAATGGCCTCTCCCCATTATGAATTCTCTGGTGTTTCAGCAGGTCGGATGAATCAGTGAATCCCTTCCCACAATCAGAGCATTCTCCCCATTGACCAACTGTGAGAATGAACAAAATGCAGTTCTGGATGGAATTGAGAGCAGAAACAATAACAGCAGAATCCAACCCCTGGAATCACTCGTGAACTCGCTGGTGTCTCAGCAGCAAGAATGAAACTCTGAATCCCTTCCCACAGTGAGGGCAGGTGAATGGACTCTCCCAGTGTGAACTCGCTGGTGTGCCCGCAGGTTGGTTGAAGAAGTGAATCCCTTCCCACGCTGAGAACACGTAAATGGTCTCTCCCCCGTGTGAACTCGCTGGTGCCTCCGCAGGTGGGATGAACAAGTGAATCCCTCCCCACACTGAGAGCAGGTGAATGGTTTCTCCCCAGTGTGAACTCGCTGGTGTATCCGCAGGTCAGATAACTGAGTGAATCCCCTCGCACACTGACAGCAGGTGAACGGTCTCTCCCCCGTGTGAACTCGCTGGTGCCTCCGCAGGTCGGTTGAACAAGTGAATCCCTTCCCACACTGAGAGCAGGTGAATGGCCTCTCCCCAGTGTGAACTCGCTGGTGCCTCTGCAGGTGGGTTGAACAAGTGAATCCCTTCCCACACTGAGAACACGTGAACGGTCTCTCCCCAGTGTGAACTCGCTGGTGTCTCTGCAGGCTGGATGACTGAGTGAATCCCTCCCCACACTGAGAGCAGGTGAACGGCCTCTCCCCAGTGTGGTTGCGCCGATGAACTTCCAGCTCAGACGGGTATCTGTATCTCTTCCCACAGTCCACACATTTCCATGGTTTCTCCATGGTGCAGGTGTCCTTGCCTCTGTCTTGGGTGGACAATCAGTTGAAGCCTCGTCCACACACAGAACACGTGTACAGTCTCTCTCTGCTGTGAATGGTGTGATATTTATTCAGGCTGTGTAACTGGTTAAAGCTCTTTAGTCAGTGCACTGGAACACTCTCACTCGAGTGTGGCAGTGTGTTGGTGCTTTTCCAGTCACACTGATGTTTGAAATCTTTTCAAATCAACAGACCAGACAATCATTTCTCCTTCTAGATTCAAAGGCCGATGATATTCAGCTCCCAAGGAATATGACTCTGTCAGGTCTGACGTGACATTTGAGATTTCGGCCTGTGATTCCTCTTTCAATATCCTGTAAAATTAGTTTACAAAAGTCATCAGTGTCAGTACAGGATCGAAATTCAGAACAGACAATTCTAGTTTCCATGGAACATTCTTTCCTATTTCAGTCCCAAAAAGCTGTGAATCTCCATCCCACACACTCTCCCTCGATTCTCACTCTGCTGTATCTAATATTCACCCTCCCAATTCTCCTGAAGGTGCTGATTGAGGCTGATTAACAGATCCATGCTCACTGCTTCCTGTCCTGGACACAGAGACCATAACAAATAGGAGCTGCAGTCGGCCATTTGGCCCATCGAGCCTTTTAAACTATTCAATGAGATAATTCGTTCATCTACCTCAGCATCATTCTCCCCACACTAAACCCATATCCCTTGATATCTTCAATATCTAGAAACCAATCAATCTCTCTCTTGAAAATAGTTGATGACTGGGGCTTCACTGTCCTCAGGGGTTGAGAATTCCAAATCTTTACCACATCCTTGAGTGAAGAAATCCCCCCACGTCTTAGCTTTTGCTCCATCTTCTTGTCTGTTCCCCATAACCCTTGACACCCTTGTCAGTCAAAGATCTGTCTAACTGGAATATATTCAATGATCCTCAGCCTCCACTGGTGCCTGTGGAAGAGAAATCCAAAAGACTAACAACCCTCTGAGGGAAGAGATGTCTGGAAATATATAATGTAGCTACACTTCCATATTACAAGATATTCAGATCCCAAGGAATATGACTCTGTCGAGGGGTGACAGTTGAGATTTTTGCCTGTGATTCCTCATTCAAAATCCTGTGAAATGAGTTTGCAAAAGTCATCACAGTCAGAATAGGATAGAAATTCAGAGCAGACAATTCTAGTTTCTATGGAACATTCGTTCCTATTTCATTCCCAAAAAGTTGTAAATCTCCATCCATATCTATGGATTCTATTTACAAATGAAAGTGGATGGGCACTTGAAGGAAATAAACTTTCAGGAGAATGGGGATATAGAGTGGGAATGGGACTGGAATGTTATACAGAGAGTCAGCATGGACTCGAGTTACCGAATGGATTCCTTCTGTGCTGTAATGACTTTATGACTGGAAATATATAACATCGTTGCAGCATTATATTACGATGCAAGAAATAAAAATAAATGTATTTTTTTACGGAAACATAAATAATATATCTAATCTGGGTACCATATAACACTAGACATATCTCTGTCCTATATTAACATACTGTCCCCTTAAATGTCAGCCATCTCCTGGGGAAAGCTGCCCTTTAATGTGAACATGAGGAAAAAGACCATCCTTTTAGACAGACAAATAAATGTGTCAAGCTGAGGGAGCAAAGGATGTTCACCAGGCTGATTCAGGGAATCGCGGGACTGATGTATGAGGAGAGATTGACGAGGTTAGGATTGTTTTCGTTGGAGTTCAGATGAATGAGGGGGGAATCTCATAGAGACTGATAAAATTCTAACAGGTCGAGGCAGGATCGATGCAGGGAGGATGTTCCCGATGGAGTCCAGAACAGGGGGTCACAGTCTGAGGATTCAGGGTAGACCATTTAGGACAGAGGTGAGGAGACATTTCTTCACCCAAAGAGTGGTGAGTCTGTGGAATTTATTACCACAGGAAGTAGTCGATGCCAAAACATTGAATGTATTCAAGAGGCGGCTGGATAAAGCACTTGGGGCGAATGGGATCACAGGTAATGGGGAAAAAGCGGGATTAGGCGACTGAGTTGGATGATCAGCCATGATCGTAATGAATGGCGGAGGAGGCTCGAAGGGCCAAATGGCCTCCTCCTGCTCCTATCTTCTATGTTTCTATATCAATGTCTTTAAGAGAAAGAGAGAGACAGACCTGGGCTAATCTTTCCAGAGTCTGCATCCTCCCTGGATTCACTTCCTTTCCCTTCAGTTTCTACAAGTCCCCAATTTCCCCCAGAATGAGAAAAGAAACTCACAGATGTTGGCCTCTTTTAGGTCAAACTCACAGATGTGGCTTCTTTTTGTTTATTACAAATACGTTAATACAAAACAATTACAAATACACAAAGAACAAATGTGAAAAAAATACATTACCAATGGCTAACGCCATCCATTTATCAGTTACTACCTTCCATTTCGGAAGGGTTCATCGTCAATTACAGTTTTCCAGGGCATTGCCCTCAAAATACACCTCCATTTACAAATCATA
The DNA here is from genome assembly GCF_964213995.1 of Mustelus asterias. Classification (NCBI taxonomy): domain Eukaryota; kingdom Metazoa; phylum Chordata; class Chondrichthyes; order Carcharhiniformes; family Triakidae; genus Mustelus; species Mustelus asterias. Next base: position 973,079 of record NW_027590159.1, read on the forward strand.
ATCTACAAATCTACAAACATTAACACAACACTACAACTGTACACAACAAAAAATAAACACTGAAGCATAAGGGCACCGTCCCCTGGGTTTGTCCACCTGCCGGGGGATGCAACCCTCCAGTGGTACTCATATCCGGGGGTTACACCTTACGGATGTTCAGCCGGAGGGGGGAAATGGGGGAAACCACCCTGCCGACTCAATCCGGAATCCCTTCCGGAATTTCAGCCGGGGCGGTGGGAGAGTCTCTCCAGGGTACTCAGTTCGGGCCTGCCTTCCCAATTTTTCTCCCGGAGAATAAAAATCCCTCTGGTGTTACTATGTCCGGGGCTTCACCACCCAGAACTTTCCCCAAGTGGATGTCACACCCCCCGGGGGTGACTTTATCCAGGGGGGGATGCCCCCCAGGCCACAAATAACGCAAGAAAATAGACGGGGGCCAGAACAAACCACCAACTACCATAACAGGATAACCACATATTACAATAACAAAGAATCCATGAAAAATACATTACCGATGGCTAACACCATCCATTTATCAATTACTACCTTCCATTTCGGAAGGGTTCATCGTCAATTACAGTTTTCCAGGGCATTGCCCTCAAAATACACCTCCATTTACAAATCATAATCTACAAACATTAACAACACTACAACTGTACACAACAAAAAAATAAACACTGAAGCATAAGGGCACCGTCCCCTGGATTTGTCCACCTGCCGGGGGATGCAACCCTCCAGTGGTACTCATATCCGGGGGTTACACCTTACGGATGTTCAGCCGGAGGGGGGAAATGGGGGAAACCACCCCGCCTACTCAATCCGGACTGCCTTCTGGAATTTCAGCCGGGGCGGTGGGAGAGTCTCTCCAGGGTACTCAGTTCGGGCCTGCCTTCCCAATTTTTCTCCCGGAGAATAAAAATCCCTCTGGTGTTACTATGTCCGGGGCTTCACCACCCAGAACTTTCCCCAAGTGGATGTCACACCCCCCGGGGGTGACTTTATCCAGGGGGGGATGCCCCCCAGGCCACAAATAACGCAAGAAAATAGACGGGGGCCGGAACAAACCACCAACTATCATAACAGGAAAACCACATATTACAATAACAAACAATCCATGAACAACCATACAATTGTGAAACATTTCGGAGGCATCGCCTTCCAGAGCTTCGCCCATCAACATTCCACCGTCCGAAGTCGACAACGCTCAACTGCAGTCCTCCAAAGTCCACCACTCCGGGCCAGAACTTCCAAAATCACACCCACTGGGGCTGCACCGTCTGGGGTCACACCTTCCGCGGCTGAACCTTCCGAAACCATAGTTCCCAAATGGCTCCTCCCTGGCTTGGGTCTTCCGAGATTGCATCTACCTGGGCCACGCCTTTCAAGGCACAGGAATCCCAGCGAGAGCAGCATTCAACAAGCCCCAGCCGAAACAAAAAGTTCTTGCACAAGTCACGAACCCAAGCACTTGAAACAGAAACTTCACGCCGACCAAGGCGTTCCTCCCAGCGGCCACATTTCCAAAAGCTCACCGCAAGGCGCGCATTAAGCCCGCCTTGAACTCCTTATCCTCTGCCCGCCCCCTGCCTGGAGCACACCATACTGGCCAACACGCAAAGCGAACGGCCAATATGGTGGACTGGCTGGACAATCCAATCTTTCCCACTCACAGATGTTGGTTTCTTTTTGTTTATTACAAATACGTTAATACAAAACAATTACAAATACACAAAGAACAAATGTGAAAAAATACATTACCAATGGCTAACGCCATCCATTTATCAGTTACTACCTTCCATTTCGGAAGGGTTCATCGTCAATTACAGTTTTCCAGGGCATTGCCCTCAAAATACACCTCCATTTACAAATCATAATCTACAAACCTACAAATATTAACACAACACTACAACTGTACACAACAAAGAATAAACACTGAAGCATAAGGGCACCGTCCCCTGGGTTTGTCCACCTGCCGGGGGATGCAACCCTCCAGTGGTACTCATATCCGGGGGTTACACCTTACGGATGTTCAGCCGGAGGGGGGAAATGGGGGAAACCACCCCGCCTACTCAATCCGGAATCCCTTCCGGAATTTCAGCCGGGGCGGTGGGAGAGTCTCTCCAGGGTACTCAGTTCAGGCCTGCCTTCCCAATTTTTCTCCCGGAGAATAAAAATCCCTCTGGTGTTACTATATCCGGGGCTTCACCACCCAGAACTTTCCCCAAGTGGATGTCACACCCCCCGGGGGTGACTCTATCCAGGGGGGGATGCCCCCCCAGGCCACAAATAACGCAAGAAAATAGACGGGGGCCGGAACAAACCACCAACTACCATAACAGGAAAACCACATATTACAATAACAAACAATCCATGAAAAATACATTACCGATGGCTAACACCATCCATTTATCAATTACTACCTTCCATTTCGGAAGGGTTCATCGTCAATTACAGTTTTCCAGGGCATTGCCCTCAAAATACACCTCCATTTACAAATCATAATCTACAAATCTACAAACATTAACACAACACTACAACTGTACACAAACAAAAAATAAACACTGAAGCATAAGGGCACCGTTCCCTGGGTTTGTCCACCTGCCGGGGGATGCAACCCTCCAGTGGTACTCATATCCGGGGGTTACACCTTACGGATGTTCAGCCCGAGGGGGGAAATGGGGAAACCACCCCGCCTACTCAATCCGGAATCCCTTCCGGAATTTCAGCCGGGGCGGTGGGAGAGTCTCTCCAGGGTACTCAGTTCGGGCCTGCCTTCCCAATTTTTCTCCCGGAGAATAAAATCCCTCTGGTGTTACTATGTCCGGGGCTTCACCACCCGGAACGTTCCCCAAGTGGATGTCACACCCCCCGGGGGTGACTTTATCCAGGGGGGGATGCCCCCCAGGCCACAATAACGCAAGAAAATAGACGGGGGCCGGAACCACCAACTATCATAACAGGAAAACCACATATTACAATAACAAACAATCCATGAACAACCATACAATTGTGAAACATTTCGGAGGCATCGCCTTCCAGAGCTTCGCCCATCAACATTCCACCGTCCGAAGTCGACAAAGCTCAACTACAGTCCTCCAAAGTCCACCACTCCGGGCCAGAACTTCCAAAATCACACCCACTGGGGCTGCACCGTCTGGGGTCACACCCTCCGCGGCTGAACCTTCCGAAACCATAGTTCCCAAATGGCTCCTCCCTGGCTTGGGTCTTCCGAGACTGCATCCACCCGGGCCACGCCTTTCAAGGCACAGGAATCCCAGCGAGGGCAGCATTCAACAAGCCCCAGCCGAAACAAAAAGTTCTTGCACAAGTCACGAACCCAAGCACTTGAAACAGAAACTTCACGCCGACAAAGGCGTTCCTCCCAGCGGCCACATTTCCAAAAGCTCACCGCAAGGCGCGCATTAAGCCCGCCTTGAACTCCTTATCCTCTGCCCGCCCCCTGCCTGGAGCACACTATACTGGCCAACACGCAAAGCGAACGGCCAATGTGGTGGACTGGCTGGACAATCCAATCTTTCCCACTCACAGATGTTGGCGACAGGAGGACGTTTCAGGCTGTCTGAAACTCCATCTTCATTCACACAAAGCCCGCGCTCTCCATGGTGGGAGGACCAGAGTCCTTCCGGTCCTCCAACTCTTCCTATTGGCCAGAGCTAGTAAGGGGCCGTGAATCAAAGGTGCGCATGTGCAGATTTTGGGGGGAATGCGCATGTGCCATTGTGGGGCGGGGCCCGGGACAGAGCCGGCGCACTGACCATTGTCTGTCCGGGTCTTCCAGCCTTTCCCATTGGACAACAGCTCAGCGCGGCTGGAGGACAAAGTCCCGCCCACCCCCACGTGGGACTCCGCCCCTCATTGTCTGTCAGCGGGGGATTGACCAATGGAAACTTTGGAGGACCAGAAGTTCTTTGGCCCTCCAGCCAATCAGAGCTCCCCCATTGTCTGAATGCGGAAGTGGACAATGAACTTGTTCAGCTGCTCATTCCTGCCCAGCAAAGCTGCTGCTCTCGGTCTGAGTGAGAATTGAGCTTCAGACGGCCTGAAACGTGCCTCCTCTGGGGCAGCGCCTGCACTTTGTTTCCGGGGTGGGTTTGTTTAAGAACACGCCCGGTTCTGTTTGTTTTTGTTTTGTTTGTTTGTTCTTGGCTCCCTGCGGGGAGGAAGGAGGGAGGTGAGCTGCTGCCTGCCTTGCCCGGCCTGCCTGTTGCCTGCCTGCCTGCCGTCTGGCCTGCCTGTTGCCTGCCTGCCTGCCGTCTGGCCTGCTTACCTGCCTGCCTGCCGTCTGGCCGCCTGCCGTCTGGCCTGCTTACCTGCCTGCCTGCCGTCTGGCCTGCTTACCTGCCTGCCTGCCGTCTGGCCTGCTTACCTGCCTGCCTGTCGTCTGGCCTGCTTACCTGCCTGCCTGCCGTCTGGCCTGCTTACCTACCTGCCTGCCTGCCGTCTGGACTGCCTGCCTGCCTGCCGTCTGGGCTGCCTGCCGTCTGGACTACCTGCCTGCCTGCTTGCCGTCTGGCCTGCCTGCCGTCTGGACTGCCTGACTGCCTGCTTGCCTGCCATCCGGCCTCTGGAGGGTGCGCTCTCCCCGGGGGGAGGGAGGAAGAGAGGACAGGGAGTGACTGGAGGAGAAGGGGGGGGGGGCGAAGGCATTTGGACTGTCTCTTTTCCATCTGCAGTGGGGGGGGTGAAGACCTTTTCCTAATTCCCCTACCCACTGCTGCTGCCCCCGGGACCGGCACCCCCTCCCCTTTTTCCCTCCTGACTGGGGCACCGGCCTTGTGCCTCGTCTCCCTCCTGCACCTCCAACCTCCTCTACACCCCTACCCACCTACCCCACCCTGCCTTATCTTCCCCATCCCACATACGCCCTGCCGTACGTCTGGGCAGTCTCGGGGTGGGCGTAGCACTTCCCTTGATACCATGGCGACATCACCAGCGTCGCCGGTGGCAGGGCCTTCTCGGCCCACCTATGCGGGCGTGGCGGCTGCCAGAGCCCCCGCCGCTCCCAAGGCCCTGCCGCCATTCTCCCTAATCACGCGGCAGCTCGGGGTGAAGTGCTACGCCCACCCCGACATGTCTATCGAGGCCTGCGTCAAGGCAATGGCTGGGGTTGTCGGCCCCTCAGCCATTGTCGCGGCCTCAAAGATGTACGGCCGGGCCGTATTCTTCCTGAAGGCCGAGCGGGCGGTTCGCCTCGCCCTGGAAAAGGGGCTCACGGTGGGCGGGACGTTCCTGGCGGTGGACCCTTTGGAGGCCACCGCCCACAAGATAGTAATATCGAACGTCCCGCCCTTCCTACCGAGTGAGCTCCTCCTCCCCCACCTCCATCTACTGGGGGAGGTCAGGTCCGGGGTGCAGCCGATCCCGCTCGGCCTTCGGGACCCCTCCCTCCGCCACATATACTCCTTCCGGCGCCAGGTTTTTGTCCGCCTGGCCCGGGAGGAGGAACTGGAGGGAGGTTTCCCCCCCCCCCCCTGGGCTTTGTCCCCCCCCCCCTGGGCTTTGTCCCCCCCCCCCCCCCCCCCCCGGGCTTTGTCCCCCCCCCCCCCCCTGGGCTTTGTCGTCCCCCCCCCCCCTGGGCTTTGTCGTTCCCCCCCCCCGGGCTTTGTCCCCCCCCCCCCCCCGGCATTGCCCCCCCCCCCGGCATTGCCCCCCCCCCCCGGCATTGCCCCCCCCCCCGGCATTGCCCCCCCCCCCCGGCATTGCCCCCCCCCCCCGGCATTGCCCCCCCCCCCCCGGCATTGCCCCCGGCCCCCCCCGGCATTGCCCCCCCCCCGGCATTGCCCCCCCCCCCCGGCATTGCCCCCCCCCGGCATTGCCCCCCCCCCGGCATTGCCCCCCCCCCGGCATTGCCCCCCCCGGCATTGCCCCCCCCGGGCATTGCCCCCCCCGGGCATTGCCCCCCCCCCCGGCATTGCCCCCCCCCCGGGCATTCCCCCCCCCCCGGGCATTCCCCCCCCCCCGGGCATTGCCCCCCCCCGGGCATTGCCCCCCCCCCCCGGGCATTGCCCCCCCCCGAATTGCGCCCCCCCCGAATTGCGCCCCCCCCGAATTGCGCCCCCCCCCGAATTGCCCCCCCCCGAATTGCCCCCCCCGAATTGCCCCCCCCCGAATTGCCCCCCCCGAATTGCCCCCCCCCGAATTGCCCCCCCCCGAATTGCCCCCCCCGAATTGCCCCCCCCGAATTGCCCCCCCCGAATTGCCCCCCCCGAATTGCCCCCCCCCGAATTGCCCCCCCCCGAATTGCCCCCCCCCGAATTGCCCCCCCCCGAATTGCCCCCCCCCGAATTGCCCCCCCCGAATTGCACCCCCCCCGAATTGCACCCCCCCCGAATTGCCCCCCCCCCGAATTGCCCCCCCCCCGAATTGCCCCCCCCCGAATTGCCCCCCCAACCGAATTGCCCCCCTCCCGAATTGCGCCCCCCCCGAATTGCGCCCCCCCCGAATTGCGCCCCCCCCCGAATTGCGCCCCCCCCCGAATTGCCCCCTCCCCGAATTGCCCCCCTCCCGAATTGCCCCCCCCGAATTGCCCCCCTCCCGAATTGCCCCCCTCCCGAATTGCCCCCCCCGAATTGCCCCCCCCCGAATTGCCCCCCTCCCGAATTGCCCCCCCCGAATTGCCCCCCTCCCGAATTGCGCCCCCCCCCGAATTGCACCCCCCCCCGAATTGCCCCCCCCGAATTGCCCCCCTCCCGAATTGCCCCCCTCCCGAATTGCCCCCCCCCGAATTGCACCCCCCCCGAATTGCACCCCCCCCCCGAATTGCCCCCCCGAATTGCCCCCCCCCCGAATTGCCCCCCCCCCGAATTGCCCCCCCCCGAATTGCCCCCCCAACCGAATTGCCCCCCCCCAAATTGGGCCCCCCCCGAATTGCGCCCCCCCCCGAATTGCGCCCCCCCCCGAATTGCGCCCCCCCCCCGAATTGCCCCCCCCCGAATTGCCCCCCTCCCGAATTGCCCCCCCCCCGAATTGCGCCCCCCCCCCCGAATTGCGCCCCCCCCCCCGAATTGCGCCCCCCCCCCCGAATTGCGCCCCCCCCCCCGAATTGCGCCCCCCCCCGAATTGCGCCCCCCCCCCCCCGAATTGCGCCCCCCCCCCGAATTGCGCCCCCCCCCGAATTGCGCCCCCCCCGACTTGCGCCCCCCCCCGCTTCCCGTCTCCAGCTGTTCCCACCAGACACAAAAACCGCTGCTGAATCTCCCCCCCCCTCCCCTTCCTGCCAATGCCCTATAGATTCCTCTCTCAGCTCAATCCCCCCCGAACCCTTCTCCTGAACCCACTCCCAATCCTTTTAAACCCGCCACCCTCAGTCTCTCACCCCCAAATTCCCCTCCCCCCAAACCCCTCCTTAATTCCCCACTCCAGAAACCCACTCTAAATCCCTCCACTTCAACGCCTCTAACCCTCCCTGCTGCCCAATCTCTCTCGGCCCCTCCCCCCGATCCTCTCTGCCCAATCTTCTCCAATCCCACTCTAATCACCCCCCCACTCACTCTCTCTCAGGAACTCACCGCCAAAGCCCTCTGAGCCACTCCCAATCCTTCTCAACCCGCTGCCCTCAATCTCCACTAATTCCCCCCCAAAACTCCTCTTTCCCCCACCCGATTCCCTGTCCCTCTGCCCGATCTCCTTTAATCCGACTCTGTAAGCACCCCCTCCCCCCGCTCAATCTCTCTGACACCCACTGCCAATCTGACTCTCAGCCCCCTGAATCCTCCAAGTTCCTGCCCCAAATCCTCAGCCCCCCCCCCAAAGGCTCCCTTTGCCCCCCCCCCTGCCAAAATCAAGCCACCCAATCCTTCCTCAGTCCTCCCCACCCCTGAATCCCTCTGAGTCACCCCCCCACTCCGAATCGCTCAACACCCCCCCAATTCTAACCCTGATGCAAGGCCCCACCCTAAATCCCTCTCTGAATTTCCCCCCTCCCAAATCCCTATAAATCCACCCCGCCCTCAATCCCTTTCCCTCCACCCCGACTCGCCCCCCCTGCTAACTCCCTCTGACTCCCTACCCCATCCAGACCCTCCCCAGATTCTAAGCCCCTGAGATTCCTCTGGAATCCCCCCTGAATGTCTCCCGAGATCGCACCCACCCTCGCCACATTCCTCTGCCCCCGAATCCTGCTCCCTCTCCAATCCCACCCCTTCTATCTGTCTGAGCACCAAACCATGTCTTTTAATCCCCGTAAACCCCCCAATCCCTCCTGTATCCCTCAGAACCCCAGAAATCCCCCTCTGAGCCCCCTCTTCCCGAATTCCCCCCGATTCCCTCCCTCTCAGCCCCACTAAATCCCAAAGTCCCCATGAGACCCTTAAATCCCCCTGAATCCCTCTAATTCCCGACCACAATCCCTGAGTCTCCCCCTACATCCCTCTCCACTCTCCCCCTTTAATCCTCCTCAATCCCCCCCCCACTCCAGCCAAATCTGTCGTCCCTCCTCACAATCCCTCTAAATCTCCCGATCCTTCCCTCTGAGCCCCGTATCCCTCTAAGTTCCCCTCTTTCCCCCCCCCCGCCCCTCTCAACCTGGCAAATTCCCACTCCCTCCCTGTGAACAGCCTCTGGACTGACAGATCCCCCCCTTTCTAATTAGTACCCCCCCCCCCCCTCCGCGCGTCCATCCCCGTCCACCACCCCCCTGTAAACAGCTCCTGGTGGAGTTGGATGTGGAAACTCTGCCCATTTTAAACATTAACGTTCAAATGACTAATTCCCTTGACACTGAGCAGCCTGTGTTATAACATCCCCCACCCCCATCCTGTACAACAGACCCCCTGTCTGATTCCCCCTCCCCTCCTCCATTGCCCCCTTTCTCTGATAACCCCTGACTCTGGTCAGCCTGTGTTATAATTTTTCCCGCTCTTGTACAACAGCCTCCCCCACCAGCCCCTTCCCTCTCTGTCTAATAGCCCCGGCTCTGAACAAGCCCCTGTATTACACACTCCCCCCCTTTCAGCAGTGCTGGATCCCTCTGAATTGCCCCTGATTCCCTCCCTCTGCGTTCCTGGGCCTTTGCTGCTTGTGAACAGCAAACCCGTGATCTGGCCCGTCCCCCACGAGAGAGCAGAGAGAGAGATATAAGAGACAGAGAAGCAGAGATATAGAGATGGAGATAGAGAGAATGCTGCTGTAATTCAGACAGAATGATTCACAGAGAGGGGGAAGCAGAGATCAGGGAGATGGGGAGGATGCGACTGTAATTCAGACTGATTCACAGAGGGGGAAGCAGAGATCAGAGAGAGGGGGAAGCAGATAGAGAGAGGGAAGCGATAGAGAGAGAGATAAGAGACAAAAGTAGAGTTAAAGTTAAAATTTTATTTGTTAATCACAAGTAGGCTTACATTAACACTGCAATGAAGTTATTGTGAAAAGATATAGAGATGGGGAGTGAGAGAGAATGCTGCTGTACTTCAGACAGAATGAGTCACAGAGAGGGAGCAGAGATAGACAGAGGGGGGAGCAGAGATAGAGAGAGAGACGGAGAGGAGGCTGCTGTGATTGAGATAAAATGATCCACAAAGAGAGAGAGGGAGATGTCCAGAGAGGCTGAGATACAAAGTGAGATGTGGAGATAAGTAGAAAGTGGGGCTTTGGCAAGACAGAGTGACAACGTTTCAGAGAGAGTGAAAGACAGGGGAAAGATGCTGCCATTGTGAGAGGCTGAGGTATAAAGGATGAGGAGAGACAGGGATTGGAAAGATGTGGAGAAACAGTTCTGAGGATGGGGGAGTTGCACAGACAGAGCTTCAGGGAGAGGGATTGAAATCTGTGGGATTACATTGGAGCAGGGATCACTGGGAATACCCCCTCCCCCTGACACACAGACCACTAACCCTCAGTGTAAAAGCCCCACCAGTCTATCTGTGTATAAAAATGAACGACAAAGACACGGGGACTTTTATTAATATTTTTCTCTCTGGTTATAGCTCTTGTCCGAGGATTCCTCACGGCAAAACTATTCGCTCTCTGCATCGCCAAAGTTTCCAAAGGAATTCTCCTTGGAAGAGAGAAAGAGAAAATAAAGTGAAATTTGATTAAACACAAAACAAAAGCTGATTAAAAACAATAAAAGGCACAGCAAGATCCCAGGACTTGCTGAAATTCACAATCTCACTGGGGGGGGTGGGGGAAACATTCATTTTCACATCCTCATTATTAAACCCTGACAAAATGGGAACACGTTTCAAATGCAATGAACTTCCAACTGCCTCCTGACTGTCCCGATATTGAATTTATTAAACACATCAAAGCATTCTGGGGGCTTTACTCCAGAGACAGGCCAGTGAATAAACACAGGAGGCCCCAATGAAGTTCCCACTTCTATCAGTCACCTCTTCCCCCCCCCCCCCCCCCCCCCCTCTGTTTCTCCCTCTCCGTCTCCTACACACTTCCCCCAGATCTATATCTGTCCAATACCCCGTCTCTGGATAACCTGTCCTGATCTCTGCTCTGTTTCTCTACCTCGAGGTGAATCTGGATTGAAATGCTCTCTCTAAGTTTCTGTCTGACCGTTTAAAATAAAACTCACAATCAAAAGGGAAATGAGAGGGGGCAAGTCGGGCAGGAAAATCCACAATCCCACCCTGAAGCGGCTGCTTCACATTTTATTGAACCATTGAATTCAGCCACTTAAACCCTGTTGGGGAATTAAGCGAATGCAAAAGTGCTGCTGAGATTTAGGCCATGAAGTGCGGTCTCGTCACAGAGGCTGCATTATTCCTCAGGTAGAAAGAACAAACCCCCCTCTCTCCCACCCCCCAGTTAAACAGAACAATCTTCTCCATCGACACCCACAAATCCCAGCGCCCTGTCTAAAAACACAAGCAGGACTGTGGGATTGAGAACAAGCCTTTCCCCCAGGCTCAGGAATTTGAATTTCAGCTCCCTCTCCCTCCCGAGTGCTTCACAGTGAAAGGGAGAGAGAGAGACTGGGAATGCTGCAATCAGGATCCACAGGGAGTCCCACACTGCAGGAGGACACCCACCTCCCCCTCCACCCCCAGAGCCTCTGTCTCTATCCCCCTACCCCCCTCCACTGAGCCCCCGACACTCCCCACCCATTCTCTGTTCCTCTCTCTCTACCCCACCCTCCTTCCTCTCCATCTTTTCATGTTTAAAGTGTGGGGCGCTGTCACAGTGCAGAGAATATGGGGTGGGGAGGAGGGCACAGCAAGATCCCACACACAGTCTGAGCAGGGCCAGATACAAAGTGATATTTTAAGTGAGGATTGGGCTAAAGTGAGTGGGCAATGAGGGAACCACACTTCTTCCTCTCTCTCCCTCGCTCCCCCCCCCCTCCATCTCTCCCCCACCCCAAATAAAAATAATGAGTCACTCCAGGATTGGGGCTGTTTGTACATTCGATATGAACAGGGAACCTTCCACTCCGAGCACAGTCACACCTCTCTCTCCCATTCCCTCTGTCTCTCGCTGTTTCTTTCTCTCTGCCCGTTTCTCTGCCTCTATCTCTGAACCTGTCCAGCCCCCTCTGTGTCTCTTTTTCTTTCCCCCCAGATCTATATATATATATCCAATACCCCATCTCTGCCCCGGTCTCTCCTACTCTGGATAATCTGTCCTGATCTCTGCTCTGTTTCTCCATCTGGGGATGAATGGGGATTAAAATGCTCTCTCTGATAAGTTTCTGTCTGACCGTTTCAAATAATGACGTGTTGTGGGCCACGTCTGCTATTTCTCAGTGATTTCCATGGGGAAATGGGGAGGGAAGCTCCTTCTGCAAAGCTACATCTCTCTCTCACTGCAATGTGGTAGCAGCCACATTCCAATATCTTTACAACACATCAAATATGAGGAAAATATATTTTCAAACACAACAGCACAGATTCAGCCTCAGTTACACAGTCGCTGTTTATAAATCCCACCTTCTGGGAGGCTGTGAGTGAGGGTCTTTATCTCAGAGTAAAGTATAAAGTAAAGTTTATTTCTTAGTCACAAGTAAGGCTTACATTAACACTGCAATGAAGTTACTGTGAAATTCTCCTAGTCGCCACACTCTGGCGCCTGTTAATGCGCCAGAGTGGGTTAATGCACCTAACCAGAGACTGGGGAGCTGGCTGGGCTGTGAGTGCACAGCGGAGGCTCCCCCTCCCCCACCCGCTAACCCACTCCCCTCCAATCTCTCTCCTCTCCCTGCCCCTCTGCCTTTGCTCTCTCTCTGTCTCTCTCTCTGTTACCATCCCTTTCTCTCTCTCTCTCTCTCTCTGTTACCATCCCTTTCTCTCTCTCTCCCTCCCTGATAACTCTCAATCACGGGAGAAAGATTGAAGAGAAAGAGATATAGCAGGAAAACCCACAATCACATCCCAAATCCAATGAAAGTGTTGACCAGGATGTTGCCTGGTATGGAGGGTATTGGTTGTGAGGAGTGATTGAATAAACTGGGATTGTTCTCCCTGGAAAGACGGAGGCTGAGGGACGACCAGCTGGAAGTTTATAAAATTATGAGGGGTGTGGCGAGGATGAACAGTTGGGAGCTTTTTCCCAGGGCAGAAATGATAATTACAAGGGGAACAAGTTCAAGATAAGGGGGAAAGGTTGAGTGGAGCTGTGCGGGGAAGGTTTTTACACAGAGGGTGGTGGGGGCCTGGAATGCGCTGCCAAGTGAGGTGGTTGAGGCAGATACATTAGCGACATTTAAGATTTATCTGGATAGACACATGAACAAACGGGGTATAGAGGGATACAGGCCATTGGTCTCGATAGGGAAACATGATCGGCGCAGGCTTGGAGGGCCAAAGGACCTGTTCCTGTGCTGTGCTGTTCTTTGTATTAAAGTGTCTGCTGCAGGTTTTATTCGACCGTCGAGTCCCATCGATTTAAACACAGGCACTGTTTGGAAAAGGAGCAAAATGCAAAAGCCTTCCTGAGGTTAGGCCTGGGATTGAGGCCTGGTCACAGAGGCTGCATTATACATCCTGGACAAAGAACAGGTTCCCCAGGCCCCGGCCAGTTCACCAGAACAATCCCCTCCAGCCCCGAAACCTCCCGGACAGGGCCTGGGAGGAGGGAGGGGGGGGAAAGGGAACCAGTGCTGCCCCCACCCCCTGTCCCCTTCCACCCTCCCCTCACACCGCACGCAGCCCCCATTACAGAATAATAGGACCCTACAGTACAGAAGGAGGCCATTCGGCCCATCAGGTCTACACCGACCACATTCACATCCAGGCCCCATCCTCATTACTCCATGTGACTTTCTCTCTCTCTCTGTCTCTCTCTCCCTCTCTCTTTGTGTGACTGTCTCTCTGTCTCTCCCGATCTCTCTCTCCCTGTCCAATATTGTTATGAAGTTGCACATATAAGGTTAAAGATGTGGTGTTTGACAAATGTAAATATTGAAAAGAAATGCTGAGAAAACCAAACCGAACCATCCAGCGTTGTGTCTTTAGAAAGCCTGTGTCTTTGTGCTGGGGATTTTAACCTGCAGAAAGCAGGGCTGCAGAACACAACTTTACAACATTTGTGTCCAAAGCAGCAGCCAGAGTCCCAGCAGAGCAAAACAGGCTTTGAATTGGGTCAATGATTTTAAAACAAGCTCTCAAACACACACAACCAATTGCATTCAAATTGGGGCGTTGGTGACAGCCTCAAGCCACTCAAATTGCAGGAATACTGTGAGGAAATTCTGGGTATTTAAACCCGGGACAGGGGGAAATAACGGGGAGGGAGCGACCTTGCTGCCTCTTTAGATTGAAGGAGGGAGAGTCTGATACTGAATCCTGCAGTAATATATACAGCTTCATCACATCACCATCTAAATAGAAGCAGAAACCAACTCAGAAAGTATTCCAGACCCAAGCAGCAGAAGCAAGTTCACACTTCCAACAGACGCCTGGTATTATATTATTTGAGGGTGACTCTATTCTGTAATGATTTATTTCATTATTCCTGAGTGAGTCTTGTCATTGGAACAGCATTCTACTGGGGAGTTTATTCAATTTGTTCATTGTTTTAATAAGGTTGTCACCCAGTCTAAATTAAAGACCTGTTAGTTGTTCCTGATACAGAGAGTGTCAGATCTTGCTTTAATTTACCAATTCCTCCCACAGCACAAAGCTGTGCGGGTTGGGTGGATTGGCCGTGTTAAATTGACCCCAGTGTCAGGGGGATTAGCAGGTTAAAAGTGTGGGGTCATGGGAATAGGGCCTGGTTGGGATTGTGGTCGGTACAGACTAGATGGGCCGAATGGCCTCCTTCTGCACATCTGTCTAAAACCAGTAGCTTCCTCCTGTCTCACACACACTTACTTAAGATTACGAGGCGAGGTGTATCCCTTTGGGGGGGTTACAAAATAGCGCAGAGGGAAACATCACCTCAGAGTGGTAACAATATTTATAATCCCACAATCACACCCCCACCCTCCCTTAGTCAATGAATGAATGATTCAAATGACAATGAAGGTAATTCTGCACAGCAAGATCCCACTGCCAGTCCCACGATGGAGGAGGGCAGCCCCAGACTCTGTGTCTCTTTCCCCCTGCCCCTGCTGAGACCCTCTCACACCCCCCCCACACCCTCTCTGTTTAGCTCTCCCTCCATTTCTCTATCTCTCTCTCTGCCTCCTCCGCCTCCCCAACCCTTCTCCTTCCCCTCAATCTTTCCTGTTTAAAGTTCTGCTCACGGTCACAGTGCGAGGAATAGGGAGCCAGACCCACCTGTGTGCATAGCCAGATCCCACACACACAACCTGGTGAGGGCCAGATTAAATAAATGTTGTGGGTGAGGACTGCAGGAGAGTGTGTGGGAAATGGGATCCACTCTCTCTCTCTTCCCAAATTAAATTGGCAACAATTCACATTGGTGTTTTCTTAAACATTTTATTGAAAGATGAAATATAGACAGGAATGTCTGGGGAGAGAGAGAGGGGAGGGGTGCTGGGATTGGTAAGAATACTGGAGAGACAGAGACAGGGAAATTCTATACCCACCCCCCCATCCAAATAGAAATTCCTGGGAAAAGAGAGAGAGAAAAGAATCTGGAGTCACACAGCACAGAAACAGGCCCTTCGGCCCACCAGCTCCATGTTGGCCATCAAATCCCAATCTATCCTCCTCCCATTCCCCAGCACTTGCTCCAGAGCCTACGATGCCTTGGCGATTAAAGTGCTTGAATTTACCCGACCCCTTTTCAAGCTTTTTCCTTGAACCCACTTTGCGGTCCCTGAGCCAGATTTTGTTTGAAAATAAAAAGTGTGGTCACTGTTGCAGTGCAGGCAAAGGCCACAGGCCCAGTGTGTGCACAGCAAGATCCCACAGCAGCAGCAGCAATGTGAACCTGAATCAGATGGGACACAGTCCTCCCCCCCTCCCCCCCACTCTCTCGCCTGCTGTGACCCCCCTTCCCCACTCACTACCCTGTGTGTGTGTGTCTGCATCATCCCAAATGTCCAGAAAGGCTGGAACTCCCTCTTAAAAGTAACCCTTTTTAAAACTAAAATCCCTGTGGTGCACAGCAAGATCCCACAAAGTGCAGTCAGCTGTGTTGAGCGTTTTTTAAATTTGGGAATTGTTTATACAGAGTGAGGGAGCCAAAGAGGGGCTGAGACAGTGAAATCCCTCTCTCAGGACCCTCAGAATTAAACTGGAGACCCTGTCCCTCACTGAAACCCCCCCCCCTCCCTCTAACAGCCTGTGTCTCTCCCCCTGCATCTAACCCACAACTCCAGCTGTTTCCATCCCTCCCTCTTCCTCTCTCTCCCTGCCTCTCTGTTCGAGAAGAGACAGGGAGAGAGAGAACAGGGAGAGAGAGAGACGGGAGAGACAGAGATAAAGCGAGAGAGACAGATATTTGATAAGTAATTGTGTATGGTCGCATGATTGAGTGTGGTTTAATTTGGTGATTTTTTTATACAGAGAGGCAGAGAGAGAGGTGAAGTCAGTGACATTCTCTCCCTGGCACCCTCGCAAGTTCAAAGACACAAAAGCTGCAGACACTCACACACACAAACTGGGTTTGGTAAGTTTCCCAATCTCTGCAGCTTCCCATGTGGCCCAGGGTTTGAATTGAAATTTAAAAGCAGCTTGGAGAGACTGCAGGATTTTTGAGTTGAGTTTCTCCCCCCCTCACCCTGTAAATATAAAATAGAAATTCCTGGATTAAAATATTCCCTTGGACAGAGCAGAGGGAATGTGTGAGTGGTGTGTGTGTGTGTCTGAGACCTAGGCTGGATTTGGGAATATCTGCCTGCTGAAGAGGGTCAGTGAAACCATCGTGGCTGAATATCTCATCGCTAAAGAGTCACAGAGAGAGATATCTGATAAATAAATGTGTTACTGAACCCACTCTGGATGCTCCCTCTATCTCTGTCTTTCTCACTAACTTCATTGCAGTGTTAATGTAAGCCTTGTGACACTAATAAATAAACTTTAAATCTTTCAACTTTAAAAACTCTCTCTTTCTGTCTCTCTCAGTAACTGCAGCTTAATGTGAGCCTGACTTGTGACAGGAATAAACACACTTTAAAACTTTAAACATCCTCTCTGTCTCTTTATCTCTCTGTCTCTTTCTGTCTCTTTATCTATGTCTCTGTCTGTGTGTCTCTGCCTCTCTCTGTCTCTCTCAGTAACTTCATTGCAGTGTTAATGTAAGCCTTACTTATGACACTAATATATAAACTTCAAAACTTTCAACTTTAAAAACTCTGTCTGTGTGTCTCTGTCTCAATTCAGACACTAGTTCAGTGCCAGGTTGAGAGGGGGTCAGTATTGAGCAGAATGGGAGGCAGTTTGATACAAAGTTTGCAGAAACTGCAGCGAGTGTTTGTAAACATGTTGGGGTTGTGGAAAGGTCAGTGTGTAACAAGCTGAGGGAAGGTGTTTCCACTTCACATGTGGCTACTTTCTTTAAATTAAATAGCACAAGAGGCCAGGATTCCCCCTTCCCAGTTACACAATCTCTCAGTAAAATCTAAACATTAATTCTTGGGGAAAGAGAGAGAAAATAATTAAAATACAAGAAAATATTTAAATTAAATAGCACAGCAAAAACCCAGGATCTCCTCTCAGTTACACAATCTCTCAGTAACACCCAAACACAACAAGTCAGTTGTAAAGCAGAGACTAAAGAGTTAGGGTGGCACGGTAGCACAGTGGTTAGCACTGCTGCTTCACAGCTCCAGGGACCTGGGTTCGATTCCCGGCTTGGGTCACTGTCTGTGTGGAGTTTGCACATTCTCCTCGTGTCTGCATGGGTTTCCTCCGGGTGCTCCGGTTTCCTCCCACAGTCCAAAGATGTGCGGGTTAGGTTGATTGGCCATGCTAAACATTGCCCTTAGTGTCCTGAGATGCCTAGGTTAGAGGGATTAGTGGTAAATATGTAGGGATATGTGGTCGGTGCAGACTCGATGGGCCGAATGGCCTCTTTCTGTACTGTAGGGTTTCTATGATTCTATGAGACAGTTCCCTCCCTGTGTGTTTCTCTCTCTCTCTCTATTCCACTCTCATTCAGATCTCGCTCCCTCTGATATGAAACATTAAATCTGGATCAGGTTAATAAACAGACACAACTCACTCAGGGTGAAGCCTGAGCAACAGGCCTCAGTCAGCCCTCCCTCTGGAAGAAGCTCCTCTCCCTCATCCTGGTCACAAACATTCCCGTCCTTTGGATCCTCGACACATCCCCAGTTTTCAAAATTCCTCAGGAGAAAAAGAGATAAAAATTGGTTAAAGAGAGAAAAAGAGACACGGCCATTTGAACAATAAGACACACAACATATCACAGCGAGGAGTCCAGCATTTCCATTCAAGTCCATTCAGCATCATGTCCACACAAGCAAAGCACAGGTAAAAACGCAGATTGACACACACACTGACACACTGAATCAGAGTGGGAATGTTTTCAGTGCAGGGGGATTATTGGTGTGGAGACTGAAGGCTCTCAGATTCACATTTATCCTGAGTGTGCTGGATGCAAACCCCACCCGAAGTCTCTGACATGTCTGCAATGTCTGTCTCTCTATTGAGATGCTAATTCACCCCCCCTCCCCCTCTCACCCCAGAGGAGTTTGTGGCAATGTCAGACTGACTCTTGATATGTTAATGCAGGCCGGCAATGGATTCTGCAAGTTCCTGCCTTTAGTTTCTTTAGTTTAGTTTCAAACTTTATTTCTTTTCCCCTGTAGGTCGTGTTCGTCCATTTCAATCACCCCTGACTCTCCACCCCCCACAGCAGCCCTGAAAATCCTTGCAGCCGGTCCCCACAACCCAGCGAGTGGAGGGGGAATGGGGATGTGTGAGTGAGTGGATTGGGGGGATTGTGTCAGTGTGTGTCTGTCTATCCCCCCCCTCTCTGCTCACACTTCCTGCCCAGCCTGCTGAAGACAGGGAAAGAATGGGAGTTGAACAAAGCCTCCTCTCTGCCTCCATTTTCAAAGGATTTGCCCCTTTCTCACACCAGTTTTGTCCATTGAGCTGTCCCTATCAATTCGAAAAAAGTTTTATTTATCTCGCTGTGAGATATGAAGTCACTAATTACTAAATACAGACAAAAACATCCCATTATGAGACACGGAGCTTCAATGGGATTTTAAACTGAAATCCTCGGATGTCAATTCCTTAGGTTAAAAGTTTCTAATTCATTAATTTGGATTAAATTAAAACCGGCCAGTATATTCTCACCAGCTGCTTTCTGTTAACTCTCCCCCTTATCACCGGTGGTTAGCACTGCTGCCTCACAGCGCCAGGGACCCGGGTTCGATTCCCGGCTTGGGTCACTGTCTGTGCAGAGTCTGCACGTTCTCCCCGTGTCTGCGTGGGTTTCCTCCGGGTGCTCCGGTTTCCTCCCACAGTCTGAAAGATGTGCTGGTTAGGGTGCATTGGCCGTGCTAAATTCTCCCTCAGTGTAACCCGAATAGGCACTGGAGTGTGGCGACTAGGGGATTCTCACAGTAACTTCATTGCAGTGTTAATGTAAACCTACTTGTGACACTCGTAAATAAACTGAAACTTAACACTCCTGCACTCTCCCGCCAGCACTCACTCACTCTTGTACACTTACTCAGTCTCACACACATTACACACATACTCACTTTTACACACTCCCTCTTGCACACTTGCTCACACACACACTCACTCTCATAAACACTCACTTTAACACACTCACATCAACACACACATGAATACTCCCTCACACACTCTCACACACTCACATTCACTCACTCGCACGCACTCACACTCTCTCTGTCTCTCACACACACACTCTGCCTCTCACACACACACTCTCTGTCTCTCACACACTCTCTCTGTCTCTCACACACACACTCTGCCTCTCACACACACACTCTCTGTCTCTCTCACACACACTCTCTGTCTCTCACACACACTCTCTGTCTCTCACACACACACTCTGTCTCTCACACACACACTCTGTCTCTCACACACACTCTCTGTCGCTCTCACACACTCTCTGTCTCACACACACTCTCTGTCTCTCACACACACACTCTGTCTCTCACACACACTCTCTGTCTCTCACACACACTCTCTGTCTCTCACACACACTCTCTGTCTCTCACACACACTCTCTGTCTCTCACACACACTCTCTGTCTCACACACACTCTCTGTCTCTCACACACACACTCTGTCTCTCACACACACTCTCTGTCTCTCACACACACTCTCTGTCTCTCACACACACTCTCTGTCTCTCACACACACTCTCTGCCTCTCACACACACTCTGTCTCCCACACACACTCTCTGTCTCTCTCACACACTCTGTCTCTCACACACACTCTCTGTCTCTCTCACACACTCTGTCTCTCACACACACTCTCTGTCTCTCTCACACACTCTGTCTCTCACACACACTCTCTGTCTCTCTCACACACTCTGTCTCTCTCACACACTCTCTGTCTCTCACACACACTCTGTCTCCCACACACACTCTCTGTCTCTCTCACACACACTCTCTGTCTCCCACACACACTCTCTGTCTCACTCACACTCTCTGTCTCTCACACACACTCTCTGTCTCTCACACACACTCTCTGTCTCTCACACACACTCTCTGTCTCTCACACACACTCTCTGTCTCTCACACACTCTGTCTCCCACACACACTCTCTGTCTCACTCACACACTCTGTCTCTCACACACACTCTCTGTCTCTCACACACACTCTCTGTCTCTCACACACTCTCTGTCTCGCTCACACGCACTCTCTGTCTCTCACACACTCTCTGTCTCTCACACACACACTCTCTGTCTCTAACACACACTCTCTGTCTCGCTCACACACACACTCTGTCGCTCACACACTCTCTGTCTCTCACACACTCTCTGTCTCGCTCACACACACTCTCTGTCTCTCACACACTCTCTGTCTCTCACACACACTCTCTGTCTCTCACACACACTCTGTCTCTCACACACACTCTCTGTCTCTCACACACACTCTGGCTCTCACACACTCTCTGTCTCTCTCACACACACTCTGTCTCGCTCACACACACTCTCTGTCTCGCTCACACACTCTCTGTCTCGCTCACACACACTCTCTGTCTCGCTCACACACACTCTCTGTCTCTCACACACACTCTGTCTCTCACACACTCTCTCTGTCTCTCACACACACACTCTGCCTCTCACACACACACTCTCTGTCTCTCTCACACACACTCTCTGTCTCTCACACACACTCTCTGTCTCTCACACACACACTCTGTCTCTCACACACACTCTCTGTCTCTCACACACACTCTCTGTCTCTCACACACACTCTCTGTCTCTCACACACACTCTCTGTCTCTCACACACACTCTCTGTCTCTCACACACACTCTCTGTCTCTCACACACACTCTCTGTCTCTCTCACACACACTCTCTGTCTCTCACACACACTCTCTGTCTCTCACACACACTCTCTGTCTCTCACACACGCTCTCTGTCGCTCTCACACACTCTCTGTCTCTCACACACACACTCTCTGTCTCGCTCTCACACACTCTGTCTCTCTCACACACTCTCTGTCTCGCTCACACACACTCTGTCTCTCTCACACGCTCTCTGTCTCGCTCACACACTCTCTGTCTCTCACACACTCTCTGTCTCGCTCACACACACTCTCTGTCTCTCTCACACACACTCTGTCTCTCTCACACACACTCTCTGTCTCTCACACTCACTCTCTGTCTCACTCACACACTCTGTCTCTCACACACACTCTCTGTCTCTCACACACACTCTGTCTCTCACACACACTCTCTGTCTCTCACACACACTCTCTGTCTCTCACACACACTCTCTGTCGCTCTCACACACTCTCTGTCTCTCACACACACACTCTCTGTCTCGCTCTCACACACTCTGTCTCTCACACACACTCTCTGTCTCGCTCACACACACTCTCTGTCTCTCTCACACGCTCTCTGTCTCGCTCACACACACTCTGTCTCTCACACACTCTCTGTCTCGCTCACACACACTCTCTGTCTCTCTCACACGCTCTCTGTCTCTCACACACACTCTCTGTCTCTCACACACACACTCTCTGTCTCTCTCACACACACTCTCTGTCTCTCACACACACTCTCTGTCTCTCACACACACTCTCTGACTCTCACACACACTCTCTGTCTCTCACACACACTCTCTGTCTCTCACACACACTCTCTGTCTCTCTCACACGCTCTCTGTCTCGCTCACACACTCTCTGTCTCTCACACACTCTCTGTCTCGCTCACACACACTCTCTGTCTCTCTCACACACACTCTGTCTCTCTCACACACACTCTCTGTCTCTCACACTCACTCTCTGTCTCACTCACACACTCTCTGTCTCTCACACACACTCTGTCTCTCACACACACTCTCTGTCTCTCACACACACTCTCTGTCTCTCACACATACTCTCTGTCTCTCACACATACTCTCTGTCTCTCACACACACTCTCTGTCTCTCACACACACTCTCTGTCGCTCTCACACACTCTCTGTCTCTCACACACACACTCTCTGTCTCGCTCTCACACACTCTGTCTCTCACACACACTCTGTCTCGGTCACACACACTCTCTGTCTCTCTCACACGCTCTCTGTCTCGCTCACACACTCTCTGTCTCTCACACACTCTCTGTCTCGCTCACACACACTCTCTGTCTCTCTCACACACACTCTGTCTCTCTCACACACACTCTCTGTCTCTCACACTCACTCTCTGTCTCACTCACACACTCTCTGTCTCGCTCACACACACTCTCTGTCTCTCACACACACTCTCTGTCTCGCTCACACACTCTCTGTCTCTCACACACTCTCTGTCTCGCTCACACGCACTCTCTGTCTCTCACACACTCTCTGTCTCTCACACACACTCTCTGACTCTCACACACACTCTCTGTCTCTCACACACTCTCTGTCTCGCTCACACACACTCACTGTCTCTCACACACACTCTCTGTCTCGCTCACACGCTCTCTGTCTCTCACACACTCTCTGTCTCTCTCACACACACACTCTGTCTTTCTCACACACACTCTCTGTCTCTCTCACACACACTCTCTGTCTCTCTCACACACACACTCAGTCTCTCTCACACACTCTCTGTCTCTCACACACACTCTCTGTCTCGCTCACACACACTGTCTCTCACACACACTCTCTGTTTCGCTCACACACTCTCTCTGTCTCGCTCACGCACACTCTGTCTCGCTCACACACACTCTGTCTCGTTCACACACACTCTCTGTCTCTCACACACACTCTCTGTCTCGCTCACACACACTCTGTCTCTCACACATTCTCTGTCTCGCTCACACACACTCTCTGTCTCGCTCACACACACTCTCTGTCTCTCACACACACTCTCTGTCTCTCACACACACTCTCTGTCTCTCACACACACTCTCTGTCTCTCACACACACTCTCTGTCTCGCTCACACACACTCTCTGTCTCGCTCACACGCTCTCTGTCTCGCTCACACACTCTCTGTCTCTCACACACTCTCTGTCTCGCTCACACACACTCTCTGTCTCTCTCACACACACTCTCTGTCTCTCACACTCACTCTCTGTCTCACTCACACACTCTCTGTCTCTCACACACACTCTCTGTCTCTCACACACACTCTCTGTCTCTCACACACACTCTCTGTCTCTCACACACACTCTCTGTCGCTCTCACACACTCTCTGTCTCTCACACACACACTCTCTGTCTCGCTCTCACACACTCTGTCTCTCACACACACTCTCTGTCTCGCTCACACACACTCTCTGTCTCTCTCACACGCTCTCTGTCTCGCTCACACACTCTCTGTCTCTCACACACTCTCTGTCTCGCTCACACACACTCTGTGTCTCTCTCACACACACTCTGTCTCTCTCACACACACACTCTGTCTCTCACACTCACTCTCTGTCTCACCCACACACTCTCTGTCTCGCTCACACACACTCTCTGTCTCTCACACACACTCTCTGTCTCGCTCACACACTCTCTGTCTCTCACACACACACTCTGTCTCTCACACACACACTCTCTGTCTCTCACACACACTCTCTGTCTCTCACACACACTCTCTGTCTCTCACACACTCTCTGTCTCGCTCACACACACTCACTGTCTCTCACACACACTCTCTGTCTCGCTCACACACTCTCTGTCTCTCACACACTCTCTGTCTCTCACACACTCTCTGTCTCGCTCACACACACTCTGTCTCTCTCACACACACTCTCTGTCTCTCTCACACACACTCTCTGTCTCTCTCACACACACTCTCTGTCTCTCTCACACACTCTCTGTCTCTCACACACACTCTCTGTCTCGCTCACACACACTGTCTCTCACACACACTCTCTGTCTCGCTCACACACTCTCTCTGTCTCGCTCACGCACACTCTGTCTCGCTCACACACACTCTGTCTCGTTCACACACACTCTCTGTCTCTCACACACACTCTCTGTCTCTCACACACACTCTCTGTCTCTCACACACACTCTCTGTCTCTCTCACACGCTCTCTGTCTCGCTCACACACTCTCTGTCTCTCACACACTCTCTGTCTCGCTCACACACACTCTGTGTCTCTCTCACACACACTCTGTCTCTCTCACACACACACTCTGTCTCTCACACACACACTCTGTCTCTCACACTCACTCTCTGTCTCACCCACACACTCTCTGTCTCGCTCACACACACTCTCTGTCTCTCACACACACTCTCTGTCTCGCTCACACACTCTCTGTCTCTCACACACACTCTCTGTCTCTCTCACACACACTCTGTCTCTCACACACACACTCTCTGTCTCTCACACACACTCTCTGTCTCTCACACACACTCTCTGTCTCTCACACACTCTCTGTCTCGCTCACACACACTCACTGTCTCTCACACACACTCTCTGTCTCGCTCACACACTCTCTGTCTCTCACACACTCTCTGTCTCTCACACACTCTCTGTCTCGCTCACACACACTCTGTCTCTCTCACACACACTCTCTGTCTCTCTCACACACACTCTCTGTCTCTCTCACACACACTCTCTGTCTCTCTCACACACTCTCTGTCTCTCACACACACTCTCTGTCTCGCTCACACACACTGTCTCTCACACACACTCTCTGTCTCGCTCACACACTCTCTCTGTCTCGCTCACGCACACTCTGTCTCGCTCACACACACTCTGTCTCGTTCACACACACTCTCTGTCTCTCACACACACTCTCTGTCTCGCTCACGCACACTCTCTGTCTCTCACACACTCTCTGTCTCTCACACACACTCTCTGTCTCGTTCACACACACTCTCTGTCTCTCACACACACTCTCTGTCTCGCTCACGCACACTCTGTCTCTCACACACTCTCTGTCTCGCTCACACACACTCTCTGTCTCGCTCACACACACTCTCTGTCTCGCTCACACACACTCTCTGTCTCTCACACACACTCTCTGTCTCTCACACACACTCTCTGTCTTTCACACACACTCTCTGTCTCTCACACACACTCTCTGTCTCGCTCACACACACTCTCTGTCTCTCACACACACTCTCTGTCTCTCACACACACTCTCTGTCTCTCACACACACTCTCTGTCTCTCACACACACTCTCTGTCTCGCTCACACACACTCTCTGTCTCTCACACACACTCTCTGTCTCTCACACACACTCTCTGTCTCGCTCACACTCACTCTCTGTCTCTCACACACACTCTCTGTCTCTCACATACACTCTCTGTCTCGCTCACACACACACTCTCTTTCTCGCTCACACACCCTCTGTCTCTCACACACACTCTCTGTCTCGCTCACACACACTCTCTGTCTCGCTCACACACACTCTGTCTCTCACACACTCTGTCTCGCTCACACACACTCTCTGTCTCGCTCACACACACTCTCTGTCTCGCTCACACACACTCTCTGTCTCGCTCACACACACTCTCTGTCTCTCACACACACTCTCTGTCTCTCACACACACTCTCTGTCTCTCACACACACTCTCTGTCTCTCACACACACTCTCTGTCTCGCTCACACACACTCTCTGTCTCTCACACACACTCTCTGTCTCTCACACACACTCTCTGTCTCGCTCACACACACTCTCTGTCTCTCACACACACTCTCTGTCTCGCTCACACACACTCTCTGTCTCTCACACACACTCTCTGTCTCTCACATACACTCTCTGTCTCGCTCACACACACACTCTCTTTCTCGCTCACACACACTCTGTCTCTCACACACACTCTCTGTCTCGCTCACACACACTCTCTGTCTCGCTCACACACACTCTCTGTCTCGCTCACACACACTCTCTGTCTCCCTCACACACACTCTCTGTCTCTCTCACACACACTCTCTGTCTCTCTCACACACACTCTGTCTCTCTCACACACACTCTCTGTCTCTCACACACACTCTCTGTCTCTCACACTCACTCTCTGTCTCTCACACACACTCTCTGTCTCGCTCACACACTCTCTGTCTCGCTCACACACATTCTCTGTCTCTCACACACACTCTCTGTCTCGCTCACACACTCTCTGTCTCTCACACACACTCTCTGTCTCTCTCACACACACTCTCTGTCTCTCACACACACTCTCTGTCTCTCACACACACTCTCTGTCTCTCACATGCTCTCTGTCTCGCTCACACACTCTCTGTCTCGAGATAGTGTCGAGGGAGCTTCACTCTGTATCTAAACCCGTGCTGTACATGCCCTGGGAGTGTTTGATGGGGATAGTGTAGAGGGAGCTTTACTCTGTATCTAACCCTGTGCTGTATATGTCCTGGGAGTGTTTGATGAGGACAGTGAAGTGGGTGCTTTACTCTGTATCTAATCCCATGCTGTACCTGTGCTGGGCGAGTTTGATGGGGACAGTGAAGAGGGAGATTTACTCTGTATCTCACCCCGTGCTGTATCTGTTCCGGGAGTGTTTGATGGGGACAGTGTCGAGGGAGTTTTACTCTATATCTAACCACTTGCTGTACCTGTCCTGGGAGTGTTTGATGGGGACAGTGTAGAGGGAGCTTTACTCTGTATCTAACCCCGTGCTGTACCTGTCCTGGGAGTGTTTGATGGGGACAGTGTCGAGGGAGTTTTACTCTATATCTAACCACTTGCTGTATCTGCCCTGGGAGTGTTTGATGGGGACAGTGAAGAGGGAGCTTTACTCTGTATCTAACCCCGTGCTGTACCTGTCCTTGGTTTGTCTGATGGGGATATTGTAGAGGGAGCTTTACTCCATATCTAACCCCCTGCTGTATCTGTTGTTGGAGTGTTTGATGGGGATAGTGCAGAGGGAGCTTTACTCTGTATCTCACCCATGCTGTGCCTGTCCTGGGAGTGTTTGATGGTGAAAGTATTGAGGGAGCTTTACTCTTTATCTAAACCCGTGCTGTACCTGTCCTGGGCGAGTTTGTTGGGGACAGTGCAGAGGGAGCTTTACTCTGTATCGAACCCCGTGCTGTATCTGTCCTTGGTTTGTTTGATGGGGACAGTGTAGAGGGAGCTTTACTCTGTATCTAACCCCGTGCTGTATCTGTCCTGGGTGTGTTGGATGGGGACAGTGTAGAGGGAGCTTTACTCTGTATCGAACTCTGTGCTGTACCTGTACCTTTCCTCGGAGTGTTTGATGGGAACAGCGTCGAGGGAGCTTTACTTTGCATTTAATCCCGTGTTTCAGTTACTGATAGACTGTCGAGGAAGATCAGGTCACACACACGCTCTCCTCACACACTCTCAGACACACACACACACACACACACATGCTCTCTCTGTCTCTCACACACACATACACTATCTCTTACGCACACTCTCACTCACACACACACACTCTCTCTCTCACACACACACTCTCTCTCACACACACACACTCTCTCTCACACACACACTCTCTCTCACACACACACTCTCTCCCGCGCACACTCTCTCCCGCGCACACACTCTCTCTCCCACACACTCTCTCTGTCTCTCACACACTCTCTCTGTCTCTCACACACTCTCTGTCTCTCTCACACACTCTCTGTCTCTCACACACACTCTCTGTCTCTCACACACACTCTCTGTCTCGCTCACACACTCTCTGTCTCGCTCACACACTCTCTGTCACTCACACACACTCTCTGTCTCTCTCACACACACTCTCTGTCTCGCTCACACACACTCTCTGTCTCGCTCACACACTCTCTGTCTCGCTCACACACACTCTCTGTCTCTCTCACACACACGCTCTGTCTCTCTCACACACACTCTCTGTCTCGCTCACACACTCTCTGTCTCTCACACACTCTCTCTCACACACTCTCTGTCTCGCTCACACACACTCTCTGTCTCGCTCACACACACTCTCTGTCTCGCTCACACACACTCTCTGTCTCTCTCACACACACTCTCTGTCTCGCTCACACGCTCGCTGTCTCTCACACACTCTCTGTCTCGCTCACACACTCTCTGTCTCGCTCACACACACTCTGTCTCTCTCACACACACTCTCTGTCTCTCTCACACACACTCTCTGTCTCTCTCACACACTCTCTGTCTCGCTCACACACTCTCTGTCTCGCTCACACACACTCTCTGTCTCTCTCACACACACTCTGTCTCTCACACACACTCTCTGTCTCTCTCACACACACTCTCTGTCTCTCACTCACACGCTCGCTGTCTCTCACACACTCTCTGTCTCGCTCACACACACTCTCTGTCTCTCACACACACACTCTGTCTCGCTCACGCACACTCTGTGTTGTATCTATCCTGTGAGTGTTTGATGGGGACAGTGTAGAGGGAGCTTTATTCTGTATCTAACCCCATGCTGTACCTGTCCTGGGTGTGTTTGATGGGGACAGTGTGGAGGGAGCTTTACTCTGTATCTAACCCCGTGCTGTATCTCTCCTGGAAGTGTTTTATGGGGACAGTGTAGAGCGAACTTTACTCTGTACCTAACCCCGTGCTGTCCCTGTCCTGCGAGTGTTTGATGGAGACAGTGTCGAGGGAGCTTTACTCTGTATTGAACCCCGTGCTGTATTTGTCCTGGGAGTGTTTTGTTTTGTTTCTTAAAGACTGGATTAGTTGTAAGTATTCGCATTCCAACCATTATTCATGTAAATTGAGTCTGTGTCTTATAAGTTCTGTTTGTGAACAGAATTCCCACTCACCTGAAGAAGGGGCTCAGAGCCTCGAAAGCTTGTGTGGCTTTTGCTACCAAATAAACATGTTGGACTTTAACCTGGTGTTGTTAAACTTCTTACTGTGTTTAATGGGGACAGTGTCGAGGGAGCTGTACTCTGTACCTAACCCTGTGCTGTACCTGTTCTGGGAGTGTTTGATGGGGACAGGACTTGGGGGACATTGGATTTTAGACAATGTTTTGGGTTTTAGACTTTTCGGAATGAAATTCAGGAACACTTTGCCACACCAGGTGTGATATTAGTTTGGAACTACCTTCTATAATTCACAGTTGATGCTCAGTCGCTTATTAATGTTCAAACCTGAAGTTGATAGATGGTATTTTACACACAGGAGAAGCAATTTAAAATCAATGGGTCAATGTTAAAATGGATGCAGGAACAGAGAGACCTGGGCTTTCAGTTCATTTTTACATCTTAAAGATTGAACCTGGGGCTCAGAATCTGTCAGTTGAATCTACTTTTCCTGTCCCGAAAACGTGTCAACAATTGTGTTGGGGAATGTGACAAAAGGTGACATTCCTGCATCCTGCACAGTGGGGTTGGGAGGTTGTTTGAAAGGAGATTCAGAAAGTGTCAATTAGATTGTGTCTCTTTGCAGAAGTTGAGTATTTCACAGGAGATGCCTTGAGATAAAGGAAAGTTTTACCAATGTCTGCGTAACTTTCAAAGTCTCCAGACGCATGAAGGGGGCAGAGATTTTGTAATATTCAGAGCAGGAGATGCCAGACAATCACAGAATTGAAGATGTGAGGCCATCTCTTGTTTCTGAATGTCAATCTGTAGCTTTTAAACTTTAGTCCTGGGCTAATCATTCCAAGTTTGCAATCCCACACTTTGCTGTTGTGGATTTTGAGTTGTAAATTTTCTGAAATTGATTCTGTAATAAAAATCCCTGCAGGATGCAATGATTCCCATTCTGTCTGCTGCTGCCAAGCCCCAGTTTGTGTCTCAGTTTCACTCTTTATCAACCATTTAAGATCCAAGAGCCATAGAATTCCTACACTGCAGAATGAGGCCATTCAGCCCAACAAGCCTGCCCCGACAATAATCCCACCCAGGCCCGAATCCCCCTGACACTAAGGGGCAATTTAGCAAACGTGCAAACTCCACACAGACAGTCACTCGAGGCGGGGAATCGAACCCAGATCCCTGGCGCTGTGAGTCAGCAGTGCTAACCACTGTGCCACCGTGTCGCCCGGTGATGAGACAGAACGTTTGCCAAAGTGCACAGAAATAGGCAGCATTGTCAGCATTTTAGCTGGAAGCTTCAAATGACAAAGGGATCTTAATAGTAGAGTCACAGAATCCCTGCAGTGCAGAAGGAGACCATTCAGCCCATCGAGTCTGTACTGACTCTCTGACACAGTATCTTACCAAGGCCCTTGACCCAGCCCTATCCCCGTAACCCCACACATTTACCTTAATCCACCGAACCAACACAGCTTTGGACAGGAAACGGCAATTTACTGTGTCCAATCCACAAATTTGGAAAATACTGGGATGGATTGAGAAATGGTTTCCGGGCAGAAAACAGAGCTCAGATACAAATGGGCCCTTTGGCCCAACTTTTCCCTGCCACCCAGTTTTTACCATTAAGCTCGTATCAAATGCCTTGCGTTTGGCCCAAATCCCTCCACACCAATCTTACCAGAATAACTGTCTAAATGCTTTTTAAAATATAAAATTGTGTCCGCTTCTACTACGACCTCTGGCAGCTTGTTCCAATCCCTCACCATAAGACCATAAGACATAGGAGCGGAAGTAAGGCCATTCGGCCCATCGAGTCCACTCCACCATTCAATCATGGTTGATTTCAACTCCATTTACCCGCTCTCTCCCCATAGCCCTTAATTCCTCGAGAAATCAAGAATTTATCAATTTCTGTCTTGAAGACGCTCAACGTCTCGGCCTCCACAGCCCTCTGTGGTAATGAATTCCACAGACCCACCACTCTCTGGCTGAAGAAATTTCTCCTCATCTCTGTTCTAAAGTGACTCCCTTTTATTCTAAGGCTGTGCCCCCGCGTCCTAGTCTCCCCTGCTAATGGAAACAACTTCCCTACGTCCATCCTATCTAAGCCGTTCATTATCTTGTAAGTTTCTATTAGATCTCCCCTCAACCTCCTAAACTCCAATGAATACAATCCCACGATCCTCAGACGTTCATCGTATGTCAGGCCTACCATTCCCGGGACCACCCTATGTGTGAAAAGAATTGCCCTCTGGACCCTCTCCCCTCTCACCTTAAACCTGTGTCTTCTAGTTTTAGACTCCCCTCCCTTTTGGAAAAGATGTTGACGAGCTTATCACAGAACAAAGAGAATTACAGCACAGGAACAGGCCCTTCGGCCCTCCAAGCCTGCACCAACCATGCTGCCCGACTGAACTAAAACCCCCTACCCTTCCGGGGACCATATCCCTCTATTCCCATCCTATTCATGTATTTGTCCAGACGTTCCGTAAAACTCACTATCGTATCTGCTTCCACTACCTCCCCTGGCAGCGAGTTCCAGGCACCCACCACCCTCTGTGTAAAAAAACTTGCCTTGTACATCTCCTTTAAACCTTGCCCCTCACACCTTAAACCTATGCCCCCTAGATTTTGAATCTTCCACCCTGGGAAAAAGCTTCTGACTATCCACTCTGTCCATGCCCCTCATAATCTTGTAGAATTCTATCAGGTCATCCCTCAACCTCCGTCGTTCCAGTGAGAACAAAGCAAGTTTCTCCAATCTCTCCTCAGAGCTAATGCCCTCCATACCAGGCAACATCCTGGTAAATCTTTTCTGAACCCTCTTCAAATTCTCCACATCTTTCTGGTAGTGTGTCGATCAGAATTGAACGCTATATTCCAAGTGCGGCCTAACTAAGGTTCTATAAAGCTGCTGTATCCATGCCCTCATTATTTTAGAGACCTCTAGAAGAACACCACTAAGCCAACTCAAGGGAAAAAAGGTCCCAGAGTATCCAGCCTCTCATTATAACTCAAACCATCAGGACCCCATAGCATCCCAGTAATTCTTTTCTGCACACTTTCTCGCTTAATAATCTCCTTTTTATAAGGGTGACCAGAACTATACACAGCATTCCAAGTGTGGTCTTACCAATGTCTTGTACAACTCCAACAAGACGTCCCAACACCTCTATTCCATGTTCTGACCAATGAAACCCAGCATGTGGAATGCCTTCTTCACCACACTATCCACCTGTGACTCCACTTTCAAGGAGCTATCAATCTGTACCCCGAGATCCCTTTGTTCTGTAACTCTCACCAACACCCTACCATTAACTGAGTAAGTCCTGTGTTGGTTCGATCCACCAAAATGTATCAGCTTGCATTTATCTAAATTAAACTCCATCTGCCATTCAACAGCCCACTGGCCCAATTGATCAAGATCCCATTGCAACCCTCGATAACCTTCTTCACTCTCCACTATGCCACAAATCTTGGTGTCAACTGCAAACTTACAAACCATGCCTCCTAAATTCTCATCCAAATCATTAATATAAATGACAAATAACAGTGGACCCAGCACCGATCCCTGAGGCACCCCGCTGGTCACAGGCCTCCAGTTTGACCAAAAAAACAACCCTCTACACCCACCCTCTGTCTTCTGTCATCAAGCCAATTTTATATCCATTTGGCTACCTCACCCTGGATCCCGTGAGATTTAACCAAATCCTGTCTGCTTTTGTTTTTAAAAGTTTACAGTTTTAAACACTGAAACCTCTTGCCCTTGTTGGGAATATCAGTGCGGTTTGAGAAAAGCAAACACTGATCCCACACTCATCACCCCCCAACACAGGACTGAGCAGAGAGTGTGAAATGTGACTGGTGTGAGTGTGGATTGTCTTTTAAAAGTGGGTAAGAAACACTCCTCCATTTTCAAATCTTTACCTTGCTTATGTAGCGTCTTGGACTCCCCTGTCACTCACTATCCATCTGAATTAATCTCTATTCCTCACTGTCTAACTGTTACTCTCTGCATTGCTCCCTCTCCCTATCTCTCTGTTACTCTGCATCGCTCCATCTCTCTCTCTTCCTCTCTCTCTCTCCCTCTCCCTCTCTATCCCTCTCATCCACCATGTTGTTTATCGTTAAGGGGTCTAATCACGGAGAATTCAAACACTCTTTCTGTTTCTGTCTTGGCAGAATTAGCAACATGAGTGGATATTTCAAGACTGGATTCACACAATACAGACAGAACGCTGGTGAGCTCAGTACACGTGGTACCTGAATGTTACAATAAGATAGAATCTGTATTCAGACAACTGTCACCCCACAGGGTCCAAACTTCACCGTGTTAATTTGATTTGATTTGATTAATTTGTATTGGGATGCAGTGAAAAGTATTGTTTCTTGTGCGCTATCCAGACAAAACATTCTGTACATAGAGTACACAGGGAGAAGGAGAGGAAAGGGTGCAGAATATAGTGTTGCAGTTACCGATAGAGTGTAGAGAAAGATCAGCTCACACACACACACTCTCTCTTACACACTCTTAGACACACACATAATCTCACACACACACACGCTCTCTCTCTCTCACACACACACGCTCTCTCTCTCACACACACACACACACTCTCACACTCTCAGACACACATACTATCTCACACACACACACACTCTCTCTCACACACACGCACTCTCTCTCACACACACACACTCTCACACTCTCAGACACACACATACTATCTCACACACACACTCTCTCACACTTTCAGACACACACACTCTCTCTCTCTCACACACACACACGTTCTCTCTCTCTCGCACATACACTCTCTCACACTCTCAGACACACACATACTCTCTCTCTCACACACACACTCTCTCACACACACACACTCTCTCTCTCTCACACACACTCTCTCTCACACACACACTCTCTCTCACACACACACACACTTTCTCTCAGACGCACGCTGTCTCCATCACACATTGTCTCTTTTTCTCACACTCTCCCTCTCACACACACACACAAACTCATATTCCCTCTCACACACACACATTCTCTCTCACACACACAATGTGGAGGGAGATTTACGCTGTACCTCACCCGATGCTGTACCTGTCCTGGGTGTGTTTGATGTGTGGCAGCTTTTCCCTGTATCTATCCCCATGCTGTATCTGTCATTGGAATATTTGATCGTCATGATGTGGAGATTTGATAGTTATTTGATAGTGACAGTGTAGAGGGAGCTTTATCTGTATCTAACCCCGTGCTGTGCCTGTCCTGGGGATGTTTGATGGGAACAGTGTAGAGGGAGGTTTACTCTGTATCTAACCCCGTGGTGTACCTGTCCTGGGAATGTTTGATGGGAACAGTGTAGAGGGAGGTTTACTCTGTATCTAACCCCGTGGTGTACCTGTCCTGGGAATGTTTGATGGGGACAGTGTAGAGGGAGGTTTACTCTGTATCTAACCCCGTGGTGTACCTGTCCTGGGTGTGTTTGATGGGGACAGTGTAGAGAGAGCTTTACTCTGTATCTAACCCCGTGCTGTATCTGTCCTGGGTGTGTTTGATGGGGACAGTGTAGAGAGAGCTTTACTCTGTATCTAACCCCGTGCTGTATCTGTCCTGGGTGTGTTGGATGGGGACAGTGTAGAGGGAGCTTTACTCTGTATCGAACTCTGTGCTGTGTCTGTCCTGGGAGTGTTTGATGGGAACAGTGTAGAGAGAGCTTTATTCTGTATCGAACTCTGAGCTGTACCTGTACCTGTCCTGGGAGTGTTTGATGGGAACAGTGTCGAGGGAGCATTACTTTGCATCTAATCCCGTGTTTCAGTTACTGATAGACTGTAGAGGAAGATCAGGTCACACACACGCTCTCCTTACACACTCTCAGATACACACACACACACACACACACACACATGCTCTCTCTGTCTCTCACACACACATACACTATCTCTTACGCACTCTCTCTCACACACACATGCTCTTTCTGTCTGTCACACACACTTTATCTCTCACACACATTCTCTCACACACACTTTCACGCCCACACACTCTCACCCATGCATTCTCTCTCACTGACACACTCTCACACACATGCACTCAGTCTCTCACACACATACACTCTCTCTCAAACATATACTCTCTCACACAGAAACTCTCACTCACACACACACTCTCTCTCACACACACACTCTCTCACACACACACACTCTCTCACACACACACTCTCTCACACACACACGCTCTCTCTCTCGCACACACTCTCTCTCGCACACGCTCTCTCTCTCGCACACTCTCTCGCACACACTCTCTCACACACACTCTCTCTCTCACACACACTCTCTCTCTCACACACGCACTCTCTCTCACGCACACTCTCTCTCACGCGCACACTCTCTCTCTCACGCACACACTCTCTCTCTCACGCACACACTCTCTCTCTCACGCACACACTCTCTCTCACAGACACACACTCACTCTCATGCACACGCTCTCTCTCTCGCACACACTCTCTCTCGCACACACTCTCTCTCTCGCACACACTCTCTCTCTCGCACACACTCTCTCTCTCGCACACACACTCTTTCTCACACACACACACTTTCTCACACACAATCTCTCTCACACACACACACACTCTCTCTCCCTCTCTCGCACACACACACACACACACAGAATGATGGGGTAAAATGGAGAGGAAGATTTGAGCTGTATCTAACCCCGTGCTGTACCTATCCTGGGTGTGTTTGATGTGCACAATGTGGAGGCAGCTTTTCCTTTAATCTAGCACCATGCTGTATCTGTCATTGGATTATTTGATGGGGACAGTGTATAGGGAGCTTCACTCTGTATCTCACCCCGTGCTGTACCTGTCCTGGGAGTGTTTGATGGGGACAGTGTCGAGGGAGCTTCACTCTGTATCTAAATCCATGCTGTACATGTCCTGGGAGTGTTTGATGGGGATAGTGTTGAGGGAGCTTTATCTGTATCTAACCCCGTGCTGTATCTGTCATGGGAGTGTTTGATGGGGACATTGTCGAGGGAGCTTTACTCTATATCTAACCACTTGCTGTATCTGTCCTGGGAGTGTTTGATGGGGACAGTGAAGAGGGACCTTTACTCTGTATCTAACCCCGTGCTGTACCTGTCCTTGGTTTGTCTGATGGGGATATTGTAGAGAGAGCTTTACTCCATATCTAACCCCCTGCTGTATCTGTTGTTGGAGTGTTTGATGGGGATAGTGGAGAGGGAGC
The DNA here is from genome assembly GCF_964213995.1 of Mustelus asterias. Classification (NCBI taxonomy): domain Eukaryota; kingdom Metazoa; phylum Chordata; class Chondrichthyes; order Carcharhiniformes; family Triakidae; genus Mustelus; species Mustelus asterias. The sequence continues at coordinate 1,008,983 of NW_027590159.1, forward strand.
TTTACTCTGTATCTAACCCATGCTGTCCCTGTCCTGGGAGTGTTTGATGGGGACAGAATCGAGGGAGCCTTTCTCTGTATCTAAACCCGTGCTGTACCTGTCCTGGGCGAGTTTGTTGGGGACAGTGCAGAGGGAGCTTTACTCTGTATCTAACCCTGTGCTGTATCTGTCCTTGGTTTGTTTGATGGGGACAGTGTAGAGGGAGCTTTACTCTATATTTAACCCCAGGCTGTATCTGTTCTGGGACTGTTTGATGGGGACAGTGTACAGTGAGCTTTACTCTGTATCTAACCCCGTGCTGTACCTGTCCTGGGAGTGTTTGATGGGGACAGTGTAGAGGGAGCTTTACTCTGCATCTAACCCCGTGCTGTACCTGTCCTGGGAGTGTTTGATGGGGACAGTGTAGAGGGAGCTTTACTCTGCATCTAACCCCGTGCTGTTTCTGTCCTGGGAGTGTTGGATGGAGACAGTGTAGTGGGAGCTTTACTCTGTATCTACACCCGTGCTGTATCTGTCCTGGGGGGTGTTTGATGGGGACAGTGTAGTGGGAGCTTTACTCTGTATCTAACCCCGTGCTGTATCTGTCCTGGGAGTGTTTGATGGGGGCAGTGTAGAGGGAGCTTTACTCTGTATCTAACTCCGTGCTGTATCTGTCCTGGGAGTGTTTGATGGGGGCAGTGTAGAAGGAACTTTACTCTGTATCTAACCCCGTGCTGTATCTGTCCTGGGAGTGTTTGATGGGGACAGTGTACAGGGAGCTTTACTCTGTATCTAACTCCGTGCTGTATCTGTCCTGGGAGTGTTTGATGGGGACAGTGTAGAGGGAGGTTTTCTCTGCATCGATACACTTGATGAATCCACTCTTCGATCGCTTCAATGTGGGAACAAGGAGGGATCTAATTTTACCCAGTCATTGGATGGAGCTCTTGGGGCTGAAGTGGGATCAGGATGTTGAATTTGATGATCTGCCATGATCATAATGAATGTTGGAGCAGGCTGGAAGGGCCGAATGGCCTCC